>NW_025091155.1:411808-659528 GCF_016509475.1 Prionailurus bengalensis
GAATACTTATGAAGATAAAATTTTGACTAATGGCAACAGAGTATCTTATTCTAACAAAATTACAGTGTCATGACAATTCTCCAACAGAAGAAAACATTGTTCTAATGAAGTCAACATATCTCATTCTGGATTTGTTGTTGTTGTTTTTAAATGTTTATTTTTTTTGAGAGATGCAGAGCATGCATGTACAGGGGAGGGGCAGAGAGAGAAGGAAAAGGGAAAATGCCACACAGGCTCTGAGCTGTCAGCAAGGAGCCCGACAGAGAAGTCTGACACAGGACTCCAACTCACCAACTGTGAGATGATGATGACCTGAGCTGAAATCAAGAGTTGGACACTTAACCGACACAGCCACCCAAGCGCCCTCTCATTCTGTCTTGATTTATGAGGAGTGAAGTTGATAATGGTGAGACCTTGTTGAGACAATATGTGAAATAACCTATGCCTCTCAACAAGGCATTGCTTTTCTTCAGTACTCGTGGAAGCTATCTGTAAAAAAACAATCTCATTGGCAGTGCTGCACACTAGCTAAGATTTTCAGTTCTTATTATTTGCCATTTGTTTATGGTACCAGGAAAGTACTGTAGAATTCCCAGTTTGAGGGCTGGTTCATTTTTTAATGAGACAAATCGCTAGGTAACAATATTTACTAAATATAATCCATTTGTAAACATTTTATAAAAGATCCATTTTTATAACAAGTGCAATTTGTTATAATATGTTTATGGAGGAAACATAAAACGTACTAACTTAACAATCTTTTTTCCTCTGGGCACCTGGATGGCTCAGTTGGTGAAGCATCTGACCTTGGCTCAGGTCGTGATCTCGCAGCTCACGAGTTCGAACCCCACATTGGGCTCTCTGCTGTCAGTGGTGGAGCCTGCTTTGGATCCTCTGTCTACCTTCCTCTGTCCCTCTCCTGCTCGCTCTCTCTCTCTCTCTCTCTCTCTCTCTCTCAAAATTAAATAAACAGTTAACAAAGCATTTTCGTATTTATTACACAAAGATGTCACATGGTATTTTAGGGGTCATGACTAAAATAATGAATTTCTTTTCAGATAATACTGCCTCATATTTTCAATTACCTACAGTTAACTTCTTAAATAATTCTGAACGTTAGACTATAGAGAAATTAAGAAAGAAAAAATATACATGCAATTTACACATTGGTGTTCTTTTCTTCATTGTTCTTTCATTATCAAAACACCCTTACTCTGACTTTACTTATGTTAGGACCACCAAGAGCAATTCACTATGTAAAGTCTTACCAGGATGGCTGCTTTGCAAAGAATTTTTAAGCATGATTTCTTCTTTATGTCGGCAAATTATTTCGTAACTGCTATGTATAAAAAAGGGTGATAAATAATATTACTATTTTAACACTGATATGAAAAACATTTACCAAATACATCAAATTCTTAGAGTATTTCAAATAATATCAGAGCAAATATCAAAACTTTAATTACCCCATGTACTTCAAATTTGTACATTCTAGAAGCTTTTCATTAAGTCTGTGCTTAAAGAAGAAAAAAACAGGAAGATGAACCAGTCATGAATTGAGGGCATTCTAGCTTAGTAAATTAGAACTAGCTTGCCAGGGGCACCTGGGTAGTTAAGCATCCAACTTTAGCTCAGGTCATGATCTCACGGTTTATGGCTTTGAGCCCCACGTCGGGCTCTGTGCTGATAGCGCAGAGCCTGGAGCCTGCTTTGGATTCTGTGTCTTCCTCTCTCTCTGCAACCACCCCCCACCCCAGCTCGTACTCCATCTCCCTCTATCAAAAGTAAATATACATCAAATAGAAATGAGAATTATTAGAATTCGCTTGCCAGAATGGAAAGTATTTGGAACTCAGAAGTCCTAGCTCTATAACCTATAGCTATTTGTTCTTGGAGAAGCCACTTCTCTTTGGCTCAAAATCTCCCTCTATAAACCAAGGGAAATTATTGCCTTAGTTTATAAGGTTGATAAGAGGATTTAGTGAGATACTATACCCAAAACATGGCCTCTCAGGCCATGGCCTCTTAGGTGATGCTCATTACTCTGGGAAGGGCAAGCTGAGACCTTCCATGACTTCAGAAAAAGATGCTCCACAGGATTTAAACCGGTGGTCCAGGGGCACCTGGGTGGCTCAGTCCGTTGGGCATCCAACTCTTGATCTCAGCTTGGGTCTTGATCTCAGGCTCATGAGTTCAAGCCCCATGTTGGACTCCACGCTGGGCTTGGAGCCTACTTAAAAAAAGGCAGGGGTACATATCTGCTAACAAAGGAGAAAGAGAAGTCCGATCTCTTCCTGCAGCATCATTTGAACCTCTCTGACAGCTTAGAATGGTCCCAACTAACATTTTCTGGCAAAAAAAAAAACACACACACACACAAAAAAAAAAAAAAAAACAAACAAGATCCTCAAAGGGTAACTCATAAGGAAAGTCTAGGCTAAGATATAGGTTCCACATAAGGTCTTTGAGTGTGGAGGGACAGGGGTGTATGGCGAAAGCCAGGAGGCCCAGCTGCCCAAACAGGGTGCTGGTGCTTTGGGATAGCTGCTGAGCATATGTGCATGTGCAGTGAACAAAGAAACTTTGTAGCTTTGAAATCTAAGTGTGGAACACCATGAAGACTGAAAACTGGATCAGCAAGGGAATCCTGGGAGTAAAGGTCAATCACAACCAGACTACAGCACCAGTTTCAACAGCAATTCTGCAGCAACAGAATCAAAGGAAACTGTGGAATGATCAGGATGTCCTTTTTTCCCCTCCAAATGACTTGTGAAAGAGGACTGTCTCTTTGGTCTTAGCGTGCTCCTTAGGTTCTTGGAAAATTCAAGGGACAGAGTACAGGAGATAGCCCTCAAAGGAAAGTAGAGGGTCTTCTACAAAACTGAACATTTCAAGACCCAAGTTACTAGTTAGAAAACACAGATGTAACATTATTTGTGTCCCATGCAGAGGGGTTATACTTGAAATGAAATGGATAAGGTTAGGATCCTGGAGGATAAATGTCTCAAAAGTCCTGAGATAAAGAATCCTGCACACATTCCTACTTCCAACTAGTCTAGTCCTTTGCTTGACTTCTGGCTAATGTTGTGGACTAACTGACTGCCATTCCAAAACTGCCTGATCAAACTACGAAATCCCATCTGTTACATACGAAGTTAACAGTTAAATTATTTTAAACCTCAGTTTAGTAATAACTAGCATTTTAAGACAAACACTTACAGATTAAAACCCTTAATATAAGCATATTCATCTGCAGCCCATCCATATACATCTTGAGGAAAGGGATCAATACCTTGCTGAAGAAGAAGCCTGACTACATTTGTTGAGTCATAATTTACAGCAAGCATGAAGGGTGTTCTAAAATAACAGAGATAACTTCACTCTTAGGAATTTAGAGTTATTTAAACAGCTAATTTGATATACTTTATCAGGTTAATATCTTGCCTATCTGTTCAGAATCGACCATTTACATGTTTCAGTGTTCATCTGTGTAAATGATCTCCAAGAGTAAAATGAAGGGACAAAAAGGAAGCTTCTTGTCCCACTTGGGTAATGTATTATAGACTTGCTAATTTAACGTCTTTTGATAAACAAGAAACTATGCTAGGTCACTTATCTGAATAGGTAAAGATTAAAAAAAAATAATTCCCCACGTCTTCCTTAATCTGATACAGTGCACTTCAAAGCCATCTAGAGGTCAAGCAAGTATAAAAACTATCTGCAGGCTTAAAATGATAATATTTTAATGTGAATGCTAACAAAAGAGGCATAAATACAGTTAACGATGCTGATAAGCATATGGTAGGCACTAAATTAAATGCTATGTATATAAAATATTATTTACGCACAACCACCCTTGAAGGATATATTATTATCCTACTTTTCATATCAGGAAACATATTTAGTGATGATACGTAACACTCCCAAGGTCACAACACCTAGCCAGTAGGAAAGCTATGAATCAACTTAGTCTTGTGTGAATCTAAAGCACATCTCTTCCTTCTTTATCACCCACCTATAACTTATCCTCATTAAAGGATAAGTCTATACAGTTAAAGTTATCTTTCATCTTTCTACTCCTACCAATTGAAAATAAAATCAAAAATACATATACTGGACATGAAAAAGGATAAAACCTGATGAGACTTGGTAATAGTAATTAATCATCACTTAGAGATCACCTAACGACATCAGTATTACTCAAAAAAGAAAAAAAAAGCAATTTAAAGAAAAGTGTCATCCAAAAGACACAACAACTCCTATTTATGTTTAATATGCATTTTTTTAACATTTATTTGCTTTTGAGAGACAGAGCTCAAGCAAGGAGAGGGAGAGAGAGCGGGATACACAGAATCCAAAGCAGCTCCAGGCTCCAAGCTGTCAGCACAGAGCCCGGCGTGGGGCTCGAACCCACGAACCATGACATCATGTCCACAGCCAAAGTCATAGACTTAACCAACTGAGACACCCAGGCACCCCAATATACATCTTTGAAGGAAAAATGTATATGAAGTAGAAATTCTTTTTTTTTTTTAAGTTTATTTACGATTTATTTTGAGAAAGAGAGAGAGTGCACACGAGAGTGTGGGCAAGGGGCAGAGACACAGAGAGAGAGAAAGAGAGAGAGAGAGAGAGAGAGACAGAGAGAGAGACAGAGAGAGACAAAGAGAGAGAGAGAGAGGGAGAGAGAGAGAGAGATTGAGAATCCGAAGCAGGCTCTGCACTGTCAGCACAGAGCCTGATGTGGGGTTCAACCCATGAACCATGAGATGATCACCTGAACCAAAGTCGGATGCTTAACCAGCTGAGCCACCCAAGTGCCTCTATGAAGTAGAAGTGTAAAAAATACCATAAAAGGGTTAAGAAGGCCAATATTGGGCCATTAAGTAAATTAAGAGCTGAGAGTCCACCCTTTATAAAACTAAAATGAAATCCCTTTAGTTAACACAAAATCATGTGGCAGAAAAAAACAAAAAACAAACAAACAAACAAAAAACATTGCAGGAGCAACTGGGTGACTCGGTTAAGCATCAGACTCTTGACCTCAGCTCGGGTCTTGATCTCAGAGTCATGAGTTCAGGCCCAGCGTTGGACTCCACGCCGAACATGGAACCTACTTAAAAATAAACACTGCAAATGACATGAGTCAACATCATCAAGGAATATGAATTCTGCTATACCCTGTTCTTCATGTTGCCCAGTCAGAATAATTGCTTTCTACCTAACTGGTGATGTGTTGATATTTTTCACTATATAATTATAAATTAATCTTCTTCTTCTGAAGTTAATCTTCCTGACTTGAATAATTATTACCACTGTAGAACCATACTAAGGTTTAAAAGAAAACTACTGCACCTTTTTAATTTATCCTCTGCATGTATATTTGCTGCCTTTTCTACCAGAACTTCCACTATTTGCTGTTTGTTTTCATTTACAGCAACTAGAAGTGGTGTGATGTTATCCTGTAAAAGAGCAAAAACAATTTAGAATTTACAAAATTATACCTTTCCATACGGAATTTTAAAACATACAAAAGATCCTCTAAACTTAAACATATAATACAAAAAGTAAATAAAAAATGGCCTCTTCCTTCCCACCACTGTGCTTTCACCTGCTGCTGCTTCTCTTTAAAATAGCCCTCCTCCACTGGGGCACCTGGGTGGCTCAGTTGGTTAAGTGACCAACTGCAGCTCAGGTCATGAGCTCAGGGTTTGTGAGTTCGATCCCTGCATTGTGCTCTATGCTGGCAGTGCACAGCCTGGAGCCTGTTCCAGATTCTCTCTCTCTCTCTCTCTCTCTCTCTCTCTCTCTCTCTCTCTCTCAAAAAGAAATACACATTAAAAAAATTTTTAATGAAATAGCCCTTCTCCACCTTCTTCAACAGATTATATGAAGTCATTCTCCCAAACTCACTTCAAACACTCACTGGTTCCAAGATCGTTGCTTCTATCACAGTACTTATCATGGTACACTGTAGTTATTGTTCCCTATCTAAACCAAGTGCTTCTTGAGAGCAGGGGCTATTTCTTATCTCTGTATCTCCAAACTCCAAAACACAGCAGTATATGCTTTAAGTACTTTTACTGAATTAATAACCTAAATGATGATCTCTGGAGTAGTGTTTCTTAAATTATCTTCCAAAGAATACCTTCTTTGCCAGAAGGTAAGTACTATGTCCCAATGGAAAGATTTCATGATCATCTATGTTTGAGAAATATTATAAAACTGCATTATATGTCTGGCATTACAGAAATCCATGTAAATCTGCTCAGTCCCCATTTGACAATCCTTTTTGTGGCAAACATTCACATTTGAGGAATCAGAGTTTCAGGGATATAGTTTGGAGAGATTTCCGACAAAGGTGAAGCTTTTCCCCAAGTTATACAAACTTGCTTGTCTTCTGTCAGTGGTATCAGGATCCACTCACATCCGAGATGTCAACATAAGGCATCGCTGCTCCAAATGGGTCACCAAGGAGATGGGCTCAGAACTCCAAGAGTTAAGCTTCAAATGAACTTTGATTACTTAATATTAAATAGCCCATGGGCTTTCTCCTATTATAAAATGCTAAATTTTTATCTTAACTGTTAGGAAGCTCCATATGAAATTTTATTGTCAATTATAATAATCCTGGGACCCTAATACATATCTACTTCTAAAAAAATCTGTATTCTAGTTGTATTCCAGTTTCCACTGGAATAGCTACTTACTTTATATTTTAGGCAAAATATAAATTGGAAATAAAAATATAATGGCTTATCAATAAAAATTCAAACACTGATTTATACAGATCATTTTTAGCATAATGAAAGTGACCACATTATTTGCATTTTTAGGGAACAATGCTGAGGAGAAAGAGAGTATTGTCTGCAATAGGCATAACCTATTCAACTGTAACCATGATTAATCTAATACAGTTTGCAAATATTCCAATAGGAATACGATTATTCAAATTTTGTTTCTTTTAATGTTTATTTATTTTTGACAGAGAGAGACAGAGCCTGAGCGGGCAAGGGGCAGAAAGAGAGGGAGACACAGATTCCGAAGCAGGCTACAGTCTCTGAGCTGTCAGCACAGAGCCCCACATGGGGCTCAAACTCACAGACAGCGAGATCATGACCTGAGCCGAAGTCGGACGCTCAACCGACTGAGCCACCCAGGCACCCCAGGAATACGATTATTCATAGTACACAGAAGGAAAAAGTGTCTTGTTTTCAAACTAACTTATGGGGCACCTGGGTGGCTCAGTCAGTTAAAAGGCCGACTTCGGTTCAGGTCATGATGTCATGGTTTGTGAGTTCAAGCCCTGCATTGGGCTCTATGCTGACAGCTCAGCCTGGAGCCTGCTTGGGATTCTGTGTCTCCCTTTCTCTCTGCCCCTCCCCCACTCATGCATGTGCTCTCTCTCCTTCAAAAATCAATAAACGGTAAAAAAATGAATACAATACAAAAACAACTTAGAAAGTCTAACTGGGAAAATTCAATCCTGTTCCGAAGACATTAACATAAAATACAAAATATATATTATAAATTAATATGGATTGCCTTGAAAACCTTGAAATCTTTATCAAAATAGACCATAAAACAGAGGCGCCTGGGTAGCTCAGTCAGTTAAGCATCTGACTCTTGACTTTGGCTCAAGTCATGGTCTCATGATTCATGAGTTCAAACCCAGTGCCTCCTAGGGATTCTCTCTGTCTGTCAAAATTAACTTTAAAAAAAAATTACCAAGGTTTCTTTGTGTCCAAAAGAGATCTGATTAGCGCAGTCTAAAATATATATATATATATATATATATATATATATATATACACATATACATATATATGTATATATATGTGTGTATAAATATATGTGTGTTTGTGTGTGTGTGTGTATATATATATACATATATATATATATATATATATATATATATATATCATAAAACAGTAATTGTAAACACAATGCTTATGGAGGCAAAGTAGGTGACTCGAGTAAGTGAAGAACCTAAGTGGGGACAGTAGCAAACTGGAGACACCCATACCTCATACAAAAAGGTCAGCCGCTGGAATGCATACCAAACAGTAGTATGGGCTCAAAGTACCAGGTATGATTCTATAAGAAAAGTCTGAAATCCAGATTTCTGCATGAGTGTCATAATTTTAAATGTTGACTCAATGTATGGAGGAAACGAAACACATCCAGGGGCCAAATTTAGTCAATAGCCCACGGGTATTTTGGTTGTGCATAAAGCATATATTTGTATGTAAATCTTTCCTGAAGTATCAGTATCATGTTTTCCCAAAAACTTAGGCCCCAACATGTAATAAAAAGTGCTATTAAGACTCATAAGAGGGGAGCCTGGGTGGCTTAGTCAGTGGAGCATCTGATGCTTGACTTCAGCTCAGGTCATGATCCCAGAGTTGTGGGACTGAGTCCTGCATCAAGCTTGGCACTGAGCTTGGAGCCTGCTTGAGGTTCTCCCTCTCTCCCTCTGCCCTTCTCCCCCACTCACACTCTCTCTGTCTAAAAGAATCACAACAAAAAGACTCGTAACACCCACCTTAAGAATTTTTCCAACGCTTATTAAAACTGCAATCTATCTGTGTTTAATTCTCCCAGACTGTTAATCAAATAGACAAATTAGTTCACAACTATGCTGAAACTAAATTATGAAAACAATTCCCAACTGTATTGTCACTAACTGCATTTCCATGTTTAAAACTACCATTTGGATTATGCCAGGGCTATATGAATTTAACAGACATCATAAGACAGTTGGTCACATAGCTTCAACTAATAAAGATTCAAGATTTTCTCCTATTGCAACCAGGAAAACACTGCTTGTAATAACCAAATGGCTATGAATATGAGAGAGAGAGAGAGAGAGAGAGAGAGAGAGAGAGAGAGAAAGAGAGAGAGAGACAGCAAGCGTGAGCGAGTGGGGGAGGGGAAGGGAGAGAGACTCTCATGTGTCTCTGCACCATCAGTGCAGAGCCCAATGTGGGGCTCGAACTCACAAACCATGAGATCACAACCTGAGTGGAAGTCGGACGCTTAATCAACTGAAAAACCTGGGTACCCCTCCATTCAGTAGTTAGCTTCTTTTAAATTTTTTTTAAATGTCCACTTTTTGTGGAAGAGAGAGAAAGAGCACGAGCAGGGGAGGGGCAAAAAGAGAGGGAGACTACAGAATATGAAGCAGGCTCCAGGCTCTGTCTAAGCTGTCAGCACAGAGCCCAACACGGGGCTAGAACTTGTGAACTGTGAGATGATGACCTGAGCCTGAAGTCAGATGCTTAACCGACTGAGCCACCCACACACCCCAGTAGTTCTTAACCAAGAGTTGTAGCACAGTCTCAAAAAAATATTTCTAAATATCCATGTCTATGTATACATGTTACTAGATTTACTCAAACTCTTCAGGAGAGAGTTTAGGCTTGTTTAAAAAAAAATTGAAACTTCCCCAGGCACGGGGATTCACCACCACAATTCTAGCTGAGAGTGGTGCAGCAGACAATCACATCAGTCTCATCTATGTGGCCAACTCCCTCTATCATTTGAAGATTTAGCCAAAAGAATGACTTATCAAAACTGCATTTAATTTCCCTGAGCAGAGGTAGAACAGGGACTAAATGTAAAGTCAAAATGCAACTTGATTGCGTTACTTTTAAACTTCTTACTTCCCACCAAGATATTCTAGATTTCAGAGCAGAGTTTAGACTCTTACCTAAGTGGCTGTTTCTGCCAGAATAGGATTATATGACAGTTAATTATTTGTTCTTTCTTCTCATTGCCCACGTAATCAACCACCTGTTCACTGCCAATCTGATTTCTTCTGAGTCCTCCTACACTTGGTCTCTAGGCAGGTTTGCAACTCACTGTTTCCCTAAGTAACAATTATTCCCCTCAAAAATTGAAGACTCCTTGACTAACCATATAAACTGAAGGGGAAAAAAAACAATAAAACAAACAGCCTCTTCTTGTTATTTTATCTCACTTGTCAAATTTCCAAATTGGCCTACTTAGTTCTGACTGCTCCCTCCTTTCCCCTTTTTTCTCTTAAGCCTTGGCCAATAAAAGATAAATCCCATTTTTATAAATCACTTTTTTTATCAAATAGGAACTTGTCAACAGCAGCGATGTTTTTTATTGTAAAATGCATTTGTTTTCTTTGAGTTTTAAGACAAAGCCTAGGGCAAATTTTGCTTTCCTGTGTTGTTTTCCACTAATAAAAAAAATTGGATGGGAAAAATATTTGGAAACAAAATAAGTTTTACCTTTAACAAATATATTGTTTTCATAAATATTTGCCATAAATACATAAAACAAAGCAGTATTCTCTGTTTATTTAAAAGTATCCTCATTTAAAATGAAATCTTAGGGGTGCCTAGGTGGCTCAGTTGGTAGAGCATCCAACTTCGGCTCAGGTCTTAATCTCATGGCTCATGAGTTCATGCCCTGCATTGGGCTCTGTGCTGACAGCTGGGAGCCTGGAGCCTGCTTCAGATTCTGTGTCTCCCTCTCTCTGCCCTTCTCCCCCTCTTGTTCTGTCTCTGTCTCTGTCTCTCTCAAAAATAAATAAAAAATAAGAAGAAAGGAAGGAAGGAAGGAAGGAAGGAAGGAAGGAAGAAGAAATCTTAGATAAATAAGTTATTGCCAAATATTTTCATTCAGGGAATCCTTGAACTTCCATATACGTAAAATTGACCCTGCCCATGTCAACCAAGGGTGTTCCTCTAGGGGCTTCAGCAGTGAAAGGTAATGCATGTCAAAGAAAAGGAAGGTGGGCCATCAAGTGTGGCCATCATCTACTCCCCATGTACAGCTACAACCCTGCTGAGGAGCTACACAAGGTTGAGCAGGAGCCACTCTCTGAAGTGGGACACCCCAACATGGTACATGGCTGGCCGAGTGGCTACCAACACAAGTAGATGCCTTTGCTGGATGTCAAGACATGACCTGACCCCAATGCCTTCATCTTCAGAGCAGCGGGGCCTGCAGTGCCCAGCACCTACAACCTGCTGCTTTCTCCTCCCGCTTGCACACATCCAAGCTCTCCCTGCTGCGTCTGGGTCTCCATTCCTCCTCCCACCTATCCCCAGCAGCACCCCTTGCCTAAGCCCCTGCATAGCACCCAGCCTCCATCATCACCTCACTCCCCTCTAGACCTTTAGTCCTTTATGGGCTCTGAGACTACCATCCACTTGTAGGCACTAATGGAAACATTTTCTTTCTGGGGTGGAAGGGTGGCTGGGAGATACAACTTTGCCCTTTCTGTGGGCACTGCCTTTTTCTAGCCCTCCCTGACTTGGCATTGGAGTTATTTCCATTATGACAGGGCCTGATGTATAGAATTCAGTGAGTGAGTGAGTGTGTGTGTGTGTGTGTGAAATAAAACATTTTGAGGCTAAAATATTCATGTATATATATAAAATTTCAAATAATGTATAAATTAGTTCTTTACCTTATTTCTTGCTTCAGTATTCGCATTGTATAGCAGCAGCTTCTCTATTATGGATATATTATCACCAAAGGCCGCATAGTGGAGAGCAGTGTTGCCACTCACATCCCTAATATTTGGATCGGCACCATTTTCCAATAGTATGTTTACACATTTCTCTTCCTGGCACTGTACGGCCTGTCAGTGATATGCCAAGAAACAGAGTGTAAATTCTGAGAATTTAAAGTAAGCATGCCACAGGTTTCACCAATTCGTTTTGTTTCAAGGCAATAATTTCATTTTCATTCTAAGTAATGACATCAAATCCATCTCAGGCAGACATAGCTGGTACTACATACCTTCATGAGAGCTGTCCTGTTTTCATGATCACAGAGGTTAAGATGACATTTCCTCTCTACTAGGAGGGTCACCACTTCTGGATGGCCATTGGCACAGGCCAAATGGAGAGCAGTCCTAAAAAAGTGAGAGGACTTTTTAGGAGATGATAGTGCACTCTCTCAAACCTTGCAGTTAATTCAGGAAATTGTAAACATTAAGTAGCATGTTATTCCTATGCCTCCAAAACAAAGATTCAGTTTTCCTCTGGAGAAAGTACAATATTTAGTAGTGATTACTCATCACACTAATAAAAGAGCAGCCTGTTTGAAGAGAAAGAGCATGACCTCGGGATTCAGCTCCACTTGGGTTTGAATCCTAGTTTAACTCTGTTACTCACTAGTTATTGCTTAGACTTATCCTCAATGTCCTCAACAAAAGGGGATAAAAAGAGTAGTTGTCTCGTGTCACCTGGCTAGCTCAGTCTGAAGAGCATGTAACTCTTGATCTCAGGGTCGTGAGTTTGAAGCCCCACAGTAGGTGTAGAGATTGGTAAAAAAAAAAAAAAAAAAAAAAAAAAAAAAAAAAAAAAAAAAAAAAAAAAAAAAAAAGATAATAATAAAATAAAATGCCATGAAATGAAATAAAATAAAATACTGAGTAGTTATCTCACAAGATCTCGTTGTGATGCTTAAATGAGGATCTATGCAAGTATTTAGAACACTTCCTAGCACAAATAACATCTCAATAGTTGTTGGATAATATAATTTTTTACAATTACTACTGCTTTACATAGACAACACTTCAATTAGGTACCTTGATACAATTACACCTACTTTGCAGATATGTTTTAAGGATTAGCAAGAATACTGCATTTCAATGATTCTAGGATGCTTATTTTGTCACATTTTAATATCTCTGACATTGGAATGCAATTTATAACTCAAAACGTCTTACAACTGTAAATGGCAGGACTTTAAAAAAATAATTGGCATATAAAATAGTGGGACACCATAGAATCTTGGTGTCTTCCATTATGTGAAATGATGGTATATACAATAGGTCTATTGCAGTTCTAGTCATATGATTGGCACTTAAAGAAATTTTAGTTCTGAAAAGCATTATAGGAAAAGAGGACTAAATTAACAAAAGGAAAACATTTTTTAAGGACTTCTTACTTTGCTTCTCAAGAAACTTTAAGCCACAGGAAACTCAGGATTCCAATGACTAGGAACAGCTCATTTTATTAAATATTGAGGTCTACAGATTGTACGAAAATCAAGTATTTCCAGCGATCGATATTAGTAGTTACTACTCTCATAAATTTCAGAAGGTCAGGTAAAGCTTATCTTTTACAATTTCCTATCTTCAGAAACTTTGAAAGGAAGGAGGAAAACTTCCCATTGAGATTAAGTCCTAATACTTCAATGTAAAATTTCTCATCTTAGGGGTGCCTTGCCGGCTCAGTCAGTAGAGCATAGGACCTTGATCTCAGGGTTGTAAATTTGAGCCCCACGATGGGTATAGAGATTACTTAAAAATAAAATCTGGCGCAGAGCCTGCTTTCGATGCTCTGTCCCTCCTCTCCCTTTCCCCCTCCCCCTGCTCATGCTTTCACCCTCAACAATACATAACACTTAAAACATAAAGTAAACAAGATAAAAGCTGGGGCACCTGGGTGGCTCAGTCTGTTAAGCGTGCAGCTCTTGATCTGGGCTCAAGTCACGATCTCATGTTCACTGGCTCAAGCCCCGTGCTGGGACTCTTTGAAAAGTGTATTGGAAAAGTTCCTGCTTTCAGCACGGGGCCTGCTTGGGATTCTCTCTCTGTCCTTCCATTCCCCCCACCCCCACCCCCACCCCCACCCCATCCCTCTCAAAAAATAAATAAATAAACTTAAAAAAATAAAATCTTTAGAAAATAAATAAATAAAATTCCTCATCTTGCTCATACTGTGCAAAATGAAGTCTTTGAGAACAAAAGAATCTTGGGTAGAGTATGTCCGCTATATATGTCCGCTATATATATGTCCGCAGGTTCTAGGTGATAAATAAACAGAGGAAAAGAGTGGATAAATACATTTGGAGAGTTCAATATTTTTAAAGAAAAGGTATATAAAGGAAAGCATACTTCTGAAACAGTAAATAATCCCTTATATTTGCTAGGTCTTGTTTTTTTCATAAGCACACAACTAATATATTTTATTTTCATGATTAATATAAATCATTTACCTATTACACGTAATAAAGCTACCTATAACAGAAAACATATGTATATGCTTAATATACGCATAATAAAATCTACAAGTGCAAATAAAAATACTCCCTTTACTTCTGAAGAGGCCAAAAGTTGTCCAAATGTGCCAATCCTCAAAAAACATTTTAATTAACTCACTTTTCTTATTTTACATCCAAAAATATTTTTAACACAAAGTGAGAAATTATTTTTATGTATATAAGATCAATATTCTTGCTCTTCTCCAGGATCACTTCAACGACAATAAACCCTTTCTGTTGATAATAAACTTTTAATAGGACCTTTATACACCTTTTCCTGTAGAAAGCACAGATTTTCTTTGAAGGCAAAGAAAAATGCATGTAAATACAAAGGCTCAGAAATAACAAATGTCGTCACATTTTCTGCATTTTTGGGCTTAACATAAAACTGTAGTCTGCTTGTGTGTACCTATGATCACACTGATTTTTGTTCTCACTTAATGATCCACTAAAGCACAGCTCTGCATCTCTGTGTATATCTATTATCTATGCCACTTTCAATGATCACATATCCATCTTATGGATGTAATGACATTTACTTATAAAAGCCATTATACGAGTACTTCTTAATACATTGTTATTGTAAATAGTGCTGAGAAAAGCAAAATATATGTCATTTATCTCTAGTGATTTCCTAAAGATATTTTACTAGAAATAAAATTGATGGGTAAAATGAATACATATTTTTTAAATGTGGTACTTATACCAAATTGTCTGTTGGAAAGTCAAAAACAACTTAAACTTTAAGCGGCAGCATAAGCACCATCACTCTATTTTCACAAAGGTTGTAGATGGAAAACTGTATTTCAGTCCCTTTTTCACTTAAATTTCTTTTTTCCCAGGGACACTATATTTCCCTGTGTCCACTGGTCCCTTGTAGATATGCAAAGAAATACTTTGCACGATTTCACATTAGAGGTTTTTGTTTGTTTTGATTTCAAAGACTTCCCTGTAAAACAAAGACAGATTCTGTTGTCTGATACAAATATGTTGTAAATATTTGCAAGTGCATTGTCTTTTATTTTAATAATATTATCTTCTGATAGAGGCTTTTAGTTGTTTATGTTGCTAAATCAATCTCCAGGATTCTTGATTTAAAAAAATATTTTTTAATATTTATTTATTTTTGGGAGACAGAGACACAGCGTGCAAGCAAGGGAGGGGCAGAGAGAGAGGGAGACACAGAAGCTGAGCTGTCGGCACAGAGCCTGAAGCGGGGCTCGAACCCACAAAGCACGGGATCATGACTCCCAAAGTCAGACCGCTTAACCAACTGAGCCACCCAGGGGCCCCAATTTTTTTTTTGAGAGAGAAATAGACAGAGAGAGAGAGAGAGAGAGAGAGAGAGAGAGAGAGAGAGGCAACACAGAATCCCAAGCATGCTCCACATTGACAGCAGGGAACCCGTCGAAGGGCTTGAACCCACGAACACCTGAGATTATGACCTGAGCCGAAATCAAGAGTCAGAGGCTTAACTGACTGAGCCACCCAGGCACCCCCCAAAAGTCTTGCTTTTCAAGTCATTCTTAGGATGGGTAAATAGGCATTTGTGGGATTTTTTTCTGTTACTTTTCTTATTTTGCATATTACAATTTTTAAATTTATAGCCCATCTGGAACTTATTTTAGGGAGATAAAATTCTAACAAGTTTTCTCCAAATAGGCTGTTTCTCCACTACTTACGAATAGTTCACCTTTTCCTACTAATATGAAATGTCACCAGTATGAAATTCTAAAGTCTTAAGTATATTTGAGCGTTGGTCATGTTCTACTCTGCACTACTCCTTTATCTGTCTTTTCAGCTGTGAGTAAATGAATAATTTGTGGAAATTTCAGGTACCTTTTGGTATCTGGAAGGGCAAATCTACCTCCCATATAAAAACATAAGTTCTTAGGTTAATTCCAGTTTGTTAACATACAGTTTTCTATCAGTTTCAGATGTACAAGATAGTACAAGATGTACAAAAATTTCCTTAATGACATCACAAGAAGAGCATGTGTAGCTCAAAATTCTTAAAACCAGGATGCTTTCATTTGCTTTACCTAACACTGACAAATACAGGAAGGGTACACATTTTGAGAAAAAGGAGTCCTCCTATTCAGAGCCATCTTCCACTTCAAAATGTCCTTCCCAGGTCCCTCAGGAAATAGCACACACACCTAAGCGTACACAGACATAAACTGGGTACTGGATTTTGTCCCAAGAATTTCTAGCCCAGAAGTTGATTACAGGAATTATTTCTCCCATTATGCACTTTTCTATGACGTTATGGTATAAAAATGAATCCATTAAAAACAACATGTTGTCGACACTTAATTTCGTGTGTATTACTATTGAAATTTGGGTAAATCACGTCAAACTTGAGAGTCAAGTGGTCTTTTCAGGAATTACCGGGTACGTGCCAGGGCAGCTGAAGACTTTGTTTTTGCCGCTCACGCGGTCGGCCTGGTGCTAGACCACGTAGGGTTCCCACGACCGAGGGGCAGCGGGACCTCAGGAGGGAAGAGAACCCAGCCCCCCGAGGGAGGGCTCGGATGCACAGGTAGAGCTAGGCCAGGTGTGCTCTTCTCCCAGGTCCGTCCCACCTCCTCCCTGCCAGCCTCCACGCCCCTAGTACCTGTTCATCTTGTCTCTATCATCCACGCCATTTTCCGCGAAGAACAGAATCTGCTGCACTTGCGCTGCGTTGCCCATCCAGGCAGCCTTGTGGATCTTTCTGAGATCTCTGTCTTGGACATGGTAACCCAGCAGCAAGTTGTCAGTTGTATTGTTCTTCTGCCCAACGCCCCTGCCCTGCCTCTGCAAGCCAGAAGCGGAGCCCAAGGGCGACATGCCCTTCTCCCTCCCGAACCCCCAAATCCTCTTCATTGCGAAGCCGGCGGGCTCCACAGAGACTTCACCCCGCCCTCCCTTTCCACTACCTCCCGAGCCCAACACTAGCGTCGGAGACAGGCCAAACCCGCCTGGCCACAACACGCCAGCAGTGAGGATCCGCGTTTGGGTAGCTGCCACTTCTCAGTCACCGGCAGCAAGCAATACCGCCAGACACAAGCGCGCTTGCGCACTTCAGAAGAGGCAACCACTGCGCATGCGCACAGAGGCCTAACTGTCAACGGTACCCACAGCTCCGACGCCCCCCTCGCCAGGCCCAGCGCGGGGCAGCGAACAGAGGGGAGGGGGCTCCGGTGGGGGGTGGGCCGGGGTCCCAAGCCGCGGAACCCAGCGGGAGCCGGCACCTCTGCTCGCCACGCTCGGGTCTCGCCTCGGCACGCTTCTCGCCCCACGCGCGCCTCCCGAGGGGCCCCTCCCCCGCGCCGCGGCCCAGGGTGCAGCCAGGCGGCCCTGCCTGGACCGCGGGAAGGGGTGGAGGTGGGGCGGGAGGCGGGGATAGGGGCCGGGCCCGGGGCCGCGACGCCCGCGAAGCCTGGAGCCCGCTGCAGCCGCCACCGGATCCCGGGATGGGACGAGAGACTGCGGCGGAAGCCAGCATCTCCCAGCCTGGAGCTCCGGGGCCGCGGAGCCAACGCCGCCGCCGCCGCTGTTGCCTCTGCTGCTGAGACCAGGCTGGAGATGGGTGAGTTGACACTGGCGTCCCGGGGGACCCGCGCCACAGTCCCTCCATCCACGCACTCCTGGCCCTCCGCCTTGAACTCCGCGCTGCCGGCACAATCCCCCCCCCCACCCTCACGCCTTCAGGGCTCCCACAGCCCCCTCCCTCCCTGAGCATGACCCTAGGGGCGGGAGCGGGAACCCCGGGCCCGGGGGTTGGGGGCTTCGAGACAGGGAGGTGGGGGCCGGATGCCAGGGAGACTACTGGGCTCCCACTCCCACGCCCAGGCCCAGCTGGGCACTGTGAACGGACGGGAGGGGGCTCCGGTGGGGGGTGGGGCGGGGTCCGGAGCTGCCAAGCCAGGCGGGAGCCAGCACCTATGCTCGCCGCGTTCCGGCCTGCCTTTGGCACCCCTCTCACCCCACACGCCCCTCCCGGGGGGCCCTTTCCGCGCGCCGCGTCCCAGGGTGCAGCCTGGCCGCCGTGCCTGGACCGTGGGAAGGGGTGGAGGTGGGGCCGGGACGCGGGGCTATGGGCCGGGCGCGGGGCCGCGATGCCCGCGATGCCGGGCGCATGCCTCAGCCTCTGCCCGAGCCCGAGATGGGGTCACAGACTGCAGCAGACGCCAGCATCTCCCCGCCGGGGCCTCGAGGACCGGGCAGCCATCGCCGCCATCGCCGCCGCCGCTGTTGCCTGCGCTGCTGAGACCCGGCTGGAGATGGGTAAGTTGACCCTGGCATCCCAGGGAACCCGCTCCGCAGCCCCTCCATCCACGCCCTCCTCCTGGCCCTCCGCCTCCATCTCCGCCTCCACTTGACTCCTGAATGACTCTGTCCCCTTGTGGTGATGGTCTGGTCACTGCTGTTCCTTTCTCTTCTTTCTCACACTCAGTGGGACATTTGGGCACTTGCGGCCCTTTTCCGGAATGCTCTCGGGATCTAGCAGAGGGAAAAGACTAGTCAGAGGAGCAAGAACAGACTGGCGGCTCCATATGAAGGAGCAGGCCCCGGTGCCTACAGCCCTGCATGGTGCCCTGTGCCATTTGGTGAGGGATTCTTGAGTGTCCCCCGGTGGAGACGGTCGGGTCCTGAGCCGAGGGCGCCGCGGCCCCTCGAAGGCAGGGGTGGGCAGAGTTGGATTGGGAAGGGAAAAGAGAAAGGGCTCTATGTTCCCGCTCCACAGAGGCTCCCCAGGCGCACCTGCTCCAGGCCACCTCTCCTGAAGGAGGTGGAAGACCTTGCTTGGGCTCCCAGAGAGCCGGAGCTGTAGGATCTGGGCCAGGAGCAGCCTGGTCACTTCCCCAGATCCCCGTGAGGCAGTGTTACCAGCCCCCGCTTTTCTGCCTCCAAGAGAGTAGGATTCCAGAGGTGGGGGCGGGGGGCAGAGCCAGGGTCCCAGCCCTTCCTTTGAGCCAGCAGGCAGCAGCCGGGCATGGTGCCAGGCACTGATGGGGTGAACCAGGGGTGAACTGAGCACCCAGGGGTGAACTGAGATCCCTTCCTGTTTCCCCTCCTTCCTTGCCGGGTCTCCTCCGGCCCATCAGCCATGCTGCTCAGAGCGCTTTGAAGGCTGGAGCCCTTCCCCGTGTCTCTGCTCTCCACCACTTCGCTCCCATTGTGGGGGACCCGTCGAGTTCCTGTACATGAGCCACCTCATCGGGGTGTGCCTTGCCCAGTCAGGACTAGACTTTTTCCAACCCCAGACCAGTTGTGAGAGCCCAGCAGCACTGACTGCAGCTGCAGGTGTGTGGATTTGGGGGCGGAGGGGGGCTGTCGTCAGCACCTCCTTTGCATCAGGCTCTGTGCTGGGGCCCCAGGAGAGTTGGTCAGCACCGTCCAGTGTAGGGTGAGGAGCCCTGCGGGGCAGGCCAGGGGTGAGGCAGCTCAGTCCTTCCTCAGTCTGGGGGAAGTGCAGTTCAGCTGAGCCTACCTTGGCAGGGAGTGAAAGATTACACAGAAACTTGGAGCCTCCTAGAGGATTTGGACTTTATCCTGGGAGCAGGTGTTCCAAGCTGAGAGGGACAACATCAGATGTGGCTTTTGCTAGGCTCGTGGGGCTCAAGCCAGGAGCCCCTTCCCTGGCAAGGCTGTTGCTGTTGTCCTGGTGAGCATGGATGGTGGCGCAGGCAGCGTGGGAGAGTGGCACAGGGGGCCGGGTGGGACGACGAGTACCTGGGCATTGAATAGATGTGCCTGGCAATGGGGAGCTCGAGGTCAGCGAGAAGCCAGATTCTGGATGACTGCTGGGATCCTGGCCTGGGAGACTGGGTGGATGGTCATATCTCGGGTTATCAGCTCAGGTTTCCGGAACCACAATTTGAGCAAGTTCTTTGTGCCTGGTTTTGCGGCAGAGGGTCCCAGGCAGGATGGGAGCCAACTCTGAGCCCAGGCCTCTGCCCTCTACCTTGGCCCAGACCCTGCCGGGTCTGCTCGTCTCTCTCCCTTCACCCTACAGCACTTTAGCCTCTTGAGTGCACGGCTGCACCTCGCAACTGTGCCCTGTACACATGGGGGAGCGCCACTCCACTCCTGCTACCTGGGTACACGGGGACCGCCCTCTGCACTGGCTCACCGCAGACCCTGTGCATTGATGTGTCTCATCCACTCACTGTGCAAGGGCATTTCCCCCAGGCCACAAGGCGCAGCTCCTGTAACAAAGCCTCTCTGCACTATAGCTTGAATCTGTCACCCTCCTGGCCCTGTGCTAGAGCAGGCTCCAAGAGGACAGAAGAGGGCTGGGGCACACCCTCCCCTCCCCTCCCCTCCCCCACCTCAGGCCTGTGGGCTAGAGATGGAGCTGAAGCTCCCTGCTGAAGTGGCCCTTTGTACATTGTCCCCCTGGAGGATGGGGGAGCCTGGTGGGAGGGACTGGCACTGCCCGACACCATGTGCTGATCTCAGGGGCACTGAGGATCCAGGTGGGGAGTGCAGGGAGTGGGGGGGGGGTTCACTGGGCCTTGGATCAGGGGAGAACACCCTGCCATGTATGGGCTCGCACTGGCCGGGCCTGCCGCCCCACACTAGATGGTACTTGTCATCACTTCTCTGGCAAGGTGTGTCCTCAGGCACCAGTTGTTTAGGGAGCTTCTGCTCCAGGCCAGGCTTTGTTCTAGGGGGTGGGGCTCCACTGTGCCTGGTGACCGGTGACTGAGGCTTGCAGGCTTAAGATGACCCTGCTCTCCTGTTGACATTCTGAGTGCCAGGGTGTGGGTGGGGGAGACAAACCATGAACAGGTAAACAAGGAGATGGCTAGCTTCCGCTGTGAGTGCTGGGGAGAAGAAAACATGGGCAGGGGACAGCCGCTGTAGCTGGAGGGCCAGGTGGGCTCCTCTGAGCAGGCAAACACATTCCAGGCCGAGGAGCAGCCAGTGGGAGGACCCTGAGACGGACAGGTGGGGACTGTGACTGGAGCCGTGTGGACGAGGGCGGCGAGGGCAGCAAAGATTCCAGGACTAGAATGGCGGGGTCTGTGGGCCCAGAGAGGAGTTTGGATTTCATTCTGAGGGAGACTAGTGTGCGGTGGGGTCGAGGGGAGGGTCTTGTGGGAGGAGGTTGGGTGGGGTGGGGGGAGGGGAGACGTGCCCTGGTGGGGACTTTGCAGTGACAGAATTTGTGGGGCCCAGTGCCAAATGAAAATGTAGGCCCCAAGGGACGCCTGGGTGTCTCAGTGGTTTAAGCATACGACTCTTGATTTCTGCTCAGGTCAGGAGTCCAGGGTTATGGGATTGAGCCCTGCGTCTGGCTCCGCATCGAGCCTGGAGCTTTTTTGAGATTCTCTCTCTCTCTCTCTCCATCTGCCCCCCCACTCTTGTGTGCGCTCTCTGTCTCTCTGACTCTCTGTCTCTCTGTCTCTCTCTCTGTCTCTCTCTCTCTCTCTCTCTCTCTCAAATAAAATAAAATAGAGGCACCTGGGTGGCTCACTTGGTTGACCACTTCAGCTCAGGTCATGATATCGAAGTTCGTGGGTTTGAGCTCTGTGTCAGCCTCTGTGCTGACAGCTCAGAGTCTGGAGCCTGCTTCAGATCCCACATTTCCCTCTCTCTCTGCCCCTCCCCTGCTCACGCTCGGTCTCTCTCTCTCAAAAATAAACATAAAAAAATAAAATAATGAAAAGAAAAAAAAAAACGAATGAAATCACAACTATATTCAGTTAATCTGAGAAATGCAAAGTTTGTTTAACATGAGCAAATGATGTAATTCCCCACATTAACAAATACTTTATTTTATTTTTTTATTTTTACTTTTTTAATTTAATTTTTTATTTTTCAGAATTTACATCCCAAATAGTTAGCATAGAGTGAAGCAATGATTTAAGGAGTAGATTCCTTAGTGCCCTTGACCATTTAGCCCATCCCCCCTCCCACTACCCCTCCAGCAACCCTCAGTTTGTTCTCCATATTTGTGAGTCTCTTCTGTTTTGTCCCCCTCCCTGTTTTTATATTATGTTTGTTTCCCTTCCCTTATGTTCATCTGTTTTGTCTCTTACAGTCCTCATACGAGTGAAGTCATATGATTGTTGTCTTTCTCTGACTAATTTCACTTAACATATTACCCTCCAGTTCCATTCATGTAGTTGCAAATGGCAAGATTTCATTATTTTTGATTGCCGAGTGATATTCCATTATATCTAGATACCACATCTTCTTTATCCATTCATCCATCGATGGACATTTGGGCTCCTTTGCATACTTTGGCTATTGTTGATAGTGCTGCTATATACATGGGGTGCATGTGTCCCATCGAAACAGCACACCTGTATCTCATGGATAAATGCTTAGTAGTGCAATTGCTGGGTTGTAGGGTAGTTCTATTTTTAGTGTTTTGAGGAAACTCCATACTGTTTTCCAGAGTGGCTGCACCAGCTTGCATTGCCACCAACAATGTAAAAGAGATCCTCCTTCTCCACATCCTCGCCAACATCTGTTGTTGCCTGAGTTGTTCATGTGAGCCATTCTGACAGGCAGAAGGGGTTAGCTCAGTGTGGTTTTGATTTTTATTTCCCTGATGATGAGTGATGTGGAGCATTTTTTCGTGTGTCAGTTGGCCATCTGGATGTCTTCTTTGGAGAAGTGTCTATTCATGTCTTTTGCCCATTTCTTCACTGGATTATTTGTTGTTTGGGTGGTTGAGTTTGAGAAGTTCTTTGTAGATTTTGGATACTAACCCTTTATCTGATATGTCATTTGCAAATACCTTCTCCCATTCTGTCAGTTGCCTTTTCGTTTTTCTAATTGTTTCCTTCGCTGTACAGAAGCCTTTTTGTCTGATGAGGTCCCACTAGTTCATTTTTGCTTTTGTTTCCCTTGCCTCCGGAGACGTGTTGAATAAGAAGTTGCTGCGGCCAAGATCAAAGAGGTTTTTGCCTGCTTTCTCCTTGAGGATTTTGATGGCTTCCTGTCTTGCATTGAGGTCTTCCATCCATTTTGAGTTTATTTTTGTGTAAGAAAGGTGTAAGGAAGTGGTCCAGGTTCATTCTTCTGCATGTCGCTGTCCAGTTTCCCAGCACCGCTTGCTCGGGAGACTCTCTTTATGCCATTGGATATTCTTTCCTACTCTGTGAAAGATTAGTTGGCCATACGTTTGTGGGTCCATGTCTGGGTTCTCTATTCTGTTCCATTGATCTGAGTGTCTGTTCTAGTGCCAGTACCATATTGTCTTGATGATTACAGCTTTGTAGTATAGGTTGAAGTCTGGGATTATGATGCCTCCTGCTTTGGTTTTCTTTTTCAAGATTGCTCTGGCTCTTTGGGGCCTTTTCTGGGTCCATACACATTTTAGGATTATATGTTCTAGCTCTGTGAAGAATGCTGGTGTTACTTTGATAGGGATTGCATTGAATATGTAGATTTCTTTGGGTAGTATCGACATTTTAACAATATTTGTTCTTCCTATCCAGGAGCATGGAATCTTTTTGCCATTTTTTTGTGTCTTCTTCAATTTCTTTCATAAGCTTTCTGTGGTTTTCAGTATATACATTTTTCACCTCTTTGGTTAGATTTATTCCTAGGTATTGTGTGGCTTTTTGTGCAACTGTAAATGGGATCGATTTCTTGATTTATCTTTCTGTTGCTTCATGTTGGTGTATAGGAATGCGATTTCTGCGCATTGATTTCATATCCTGCAAATTTGCCGAATTCAGGAATCCATTCTAGCAGTTTTGTGTGGCATCTTTCGGGTTTTCCATATAGAGCATCGTGTCATCTGCAAAGAGGGAAAGTTTGACCTCCTCCTGGCTGATTTGGATGCCTTTTATTTCTTTGTGTTGTCTGATTGCAGAGGCTAAGACTCCCAATACTATGTTGAGTAACAGTAGTGAGAGTGGACATCCCTGTCTTGTTCCTGACCTTAGAGGGGAAACTCCCATTTTTCCCCACTGAGGATGATATTAGCATTATGATCTAGAGGTATGCTCCTTCTCTCCCTACTTTCTTGAGGCTTTTTATCAAGAAAGGGTGCTGTATTTTGTCAAATGCTTTCTCTGCATCCATTGAGAGGGTTATATGGTTCTTGCCCTTTCTTTTATTGATGTGATGAATCATGTTAATTGTTTTGCAGATATGGAACCTGCCCCGCATCCCAGGTATAAATCCCGCTTGGTCGTGGTGAGTAATACTTTTCATGTATTGTTGGATCCGGTTGGCTAATATCTTGTTGAGAATTTTTGCATCCATGTTCCTCAGGGAAAGTTGTCTATAGTTCTCCTTTGTAGTGGGGTCTCTGACTGGTTTTGGAATCAAGGTAATGCTGGCTTCATAGAAAGAGTTTGCAAGTTTTCCTTCCATTTCTATCTTTTGGAACAGTTTCAAGAGAATAGGTGCTAACTCTTCCTTATATGTTTGGTAGAAATCCCCACTGGAAAGCCATCTGGCCCTGGACTCTTGTTTTTTGGCAGATTTTTGATTACTAATTCGATGTCCTTACTGGTTATGGGTCTGTTCAAATTTTCTATTTCTTCCTGTTTCAGTGTTGGTAGTGTATATGTTTCTAGGAATTTGTCCATTTCTTCCAGATGACCCATTTTATTGGCAAATTGCTCATACTATTCTCTTATTATTGTTTTTATTTCTGCTGTGTTGGTTGTGATCTCTCCTCTTTCATTCTTGATTTTACTTATTTCGGTCCTTTCCTTTTTTCATCTTTGACCAGACTGGCTAGTGGTTTATCAATTTTGTTAATTCTTTCAAGGCACCAGATTCTGGCTTGATTGATCTGTTCTACTGGTATTTTTCTGTTTTTTTGTTTGTTTGTTTGTTTGTTTCGATAGCATTAATTTCTGCTGTAATCTTTATTATTTCCTGTCTTCTGCTGGTTTGGGTTTTATTTGCTGTTCTTTTTCCAGCTCCTTAAGGCGTAAGGTTAGGTTGTGTATCTGAGATCTTTCTTCCTTCTTTAGGAAGGCCTGGATTGCTATATATTTTCCTCTTATAACCGACTTTGTTGTGTCCCAGTGGTTTGGGGTTGTGGTGTTATCCCTTTCATTGACATCCATATATTTTTCCATTTCCTCTTTAACTGCTTGGTTGGCCCATTCATTCTTTAGTAGGATGTTCTTTAGTCTCCAAGTATGTGTTACCTTTCCCAATATTTTCTTGTAGTTGATTTCGAGTTTCATAGTGTTGTGGTCTGAAAATATGCACGGTATGATCTCAATCTTTTTGTTCTTACATAGGGCTGATTTATGTCCCAGTATATGGTCTATTCTGGAGAACGTTCCATGTGCACTGGAGAAGAAAGTATATTCTGCTGGTTTAGGATGAAATGTTCTGAATATATCTGTTAAGTCCATCTGGTCCAGTGTGTCATTCAAAGCCATTATTCCCTTCTTGATTTTTTTTTTTTTTATTAGATGATCTGTCCATTGCTGTGAGTGGGGTGTTGAAGTCTCCTACTATTATGGTATTACTATCGATGACTTTCTTTATGTTTGTGATTAATGATTTACATATTTGGGTGCTGTCACATTTGGCGCATAAATATTTACAATTGTTAGGTCTTCTTGGTGGATAGACACCTGGATTATGACATAATGCCCTTCTGCATCCCTTGATGCAGTCTTTATTTTAAAGTCTAGATTGTCTGATATAAGTATGGCTATTCTACCTTTCTTTGGTTGACCATTAGCATGATAGATGGTTCTCCATCCCCTTATTTTCAATCTGAAGGTGTCTTTAGGTATAAACTAGGTCTCCTGTAAACAGCATATAGATGGACCTTGTTTACTTATCCATTCTGTTACCCTATGCCTTTTGATTGGAGCATTGAGGCCACTGACATTTAGAGTGAGTACTGAAAGATATGAATTTATTGCCATTATTATGCTTGTACACTTGGAGTTTCTGGTGGTGTTCTCTGCTTTCTAATCTTCGTTGCTTTTGGTATATATATATATATATATATATATATATATATATATGTGTGTGTGTGTGTGTATGTATATATATATATTTTTTCAACTTTTCTTCCTTCAGAAAGTCCCCCTTAAAATTTCTTGCAGGGCTGGTGTAGTGGTCACAAATTCCTTTAATTTTTGTTTGTCTGGGAAACTTTTTCTGTCTCCTATTTTGAGTGACAGCCTTGCTGGATAAAGAATTCTTGGCTGCATTTATTTTTTTATTTTATTTATTTAATGTTTATTTATTTTTGACAGAGAGAGAAAGAGAGAGAGAGAGACAGAGACAGAGGAGGGGCAGAGAGAGAGGGAGACACTGAATCTGAAGCAGACTCCAGGCTCTGAGCTATCAGCACAGAGCCCAACATGGGGCTCAAACTCACATACCGCAGTATCATGACGAGAGCCAAAATCGGACACCTAACCGACTGAGCCACTCAGGCGCCCCTTCATATTTTTCTGATTCAGCACACTGAATATATCCTGCCACTGCTTTTGGCCTGCCAAGTTTCTGTGGATAGGTCTGCTGCAAACCTGATCTCTCTTCCCTTTTAGGTCAGGGAACTTTTTTTTTTTTCCCTTGCTGCTTTCATGATTCTCTCCTTGCCTGAGCATTTTGTGAATTTGACTATGATATGCCTTGTTGATGGTCGGTTTTTGTTGAATCTAATGGGGGGGGGTCCTCTGTGCTTCCTGGATTTTGATGTCTGTGTCTTTCCTCAGGATTCGTAAATGTTTTCCGCTATGATTTGCTCACATAACCCTAATACCCCTGTTTCTCTCTCTTCCACTTCTGGGACCCCTATGATTCTGCTGTTGTTCCTTTTTACTGAGTCACTGGTTTCTCTAATGCTTAAATCATGCTCTTTTGCCTTAATCTCCCTCTTTTTTTTCTGCTTCGTTATTCTCTATATGTTTGTCCTCTATATCACAGATTCTCTGTTCTGCCTTGTCCATCTTTGCCGCCCCTGCATCCATCCGTGATTGCAGCTCAGTTACAGTATTTTTAATTTCATTCTGGCTATTTTTTATTTCTTTTATCTCTGCAGAAAAGGATTCTAATCTATTTTCGACCCCAGCTAATATTCTTATTATTGTGATTTTAAATTCTGGTTCAGACATCTTGCTTGTATCTGTGTTGGTGAAATCCCTGGCTGTCATTTCTTCATGCTGTTTCTTTTGGGGTAAATTCCTGCTGAATTCTGTGGTTCAGGTTGTGCAGATTGTTCTGTTAGTCCTCCGATCAGTGTTCTAGGTGTGTAGGATGGTTTCGTGTTGGCCTGGCTGTATTTCATGGATGGGAGACACACACAAAACTTCCATGCTGTTCCGCCATCTTGGCCCCTCCCCCCATTCACAAATATTTTGAAACCTTATCTCAGGGTACCTGAGTAGCTTAGTCGGTTAAGCATCCAACTTAAGCTCAGGTCATGATCTCACAGTATGTGAGTTTAAGCCCCACGTGGGGTTCGCATTGGGCTCACCACTGTCAGGGCAGAGCTTGCTTCAGATCCTGTCTCCCTCTCTCTCTGCCGCTCCCCTGCTGGCTTGCTTGGTCTCTCTCAAAAATAAACAGTTAAAAAAATTATCTCAATAGATGTGAAATAAACATCTTTTCACATTCAATATTCATTCATGACAGAACTTAGAAAACTAGTATTATAAGGGAACTTCCTTAATATACTTGTAGCAGAAAGAGCCTAAGTGACCCCATAATATCTGCCCTTTAGTGTTGTCACCTTTTCTTTATAATTCTTTTCTCTTAAGATCTGTGACTTGACTCTAGCTATTACAATATGGCAAATATAAAGGAATGTTGCAGACATAATTCAGTTAATTCAGAGTCAATCAAAAGAGGATTATGCTAGGCAAACCTGATCTAATCACATGAACACCCTTCACATGAAGGAGGACTGAGCCTTCTCTGAAGTGACATTCTCCTTGCTGGCCTC
Source organism: Prionailurus bengalensis (assembly GCF_016509475.1). Lineage (NCBI taxonomy): Eukaryota > Metazoa > Chordata > Mammalia > Carnivora > Felidae > Prionailurus > Prionailurus bengalensis. Next base: position 439,737 of record NW_025091155.1, read on the forward strand.
CTAAACTAAGCGGCCATATTGAGGAAGTCTACGTGGCCAAGAACAAGGAACAGCCTTGCTCTAGGCTGAATATTTGTGTCCCCACTCACCCAAATTCATGTGTTAACTCTTAATGTTCAACGTGATAGTATTTAGAAGAGGGGGATTTGGGAAATGATGAAGTCACGAAGGTGGAGCCGTCATGAATGTGATTAATGCCCTTATAAAGGAGGGCTGTGAGAGCTCCCTTGGCCCTGCGCCAAGCAGGAAGACCAGCATCCACGAACCAGGAAGCAGGCCGTTGCTGTACACTGCATCTGCCAGTGCCTTCATTTTGGACTTCCCAGCCTCCAGAACTGTGAAAAATAAAACTTTTTTTTTTTTTTCATAAGCCTATGGTATTTTGTTAGAGCAGCCCAAAAGGACTAAGACAAGTGTCTGGGAACGCTTAGGACCTAAGCCTCCAACTAGCCGACAGCTAGCAAAGAGCTGTGGAAATGAGTCCAGTCATGCAGTCACAAGGAAATTCTCTTAAAAATAAACTCAATGGGCTTGGAAGGAGATTCTTCCCCGTTGAAGCACCCAAATGGGGAAGCGCATTCTAGTGGACACCTTGGCTACAGCCTTGTGAGACCCTGAACAAAGGACCCAGCTAGGCCATTGCTTAGCTTCTGGCCCATAAAAATGTGAGATAAATGCGTGTGGCTTTAAGGCACTGTGTTGATGGTGATCTGTTGTAAACGGCAAGAGCAAACTAAGAGACTAATAAAAGACATACACTTTTAAAAAACCCACTATCTACATAGTTATAGAAAACTACTGTTACATGTTGCAATTTCAAGAAGACATGAACACTCACTATCCTCACATTTACTCAACGTCATTCTTGTAGTAGGAAAGAAAAAAAAAGAAAGCTCTAGGAATTGGAAACAAAAATGCCACTATTTATAGATTTATGTCGCTGCATGTACCAAATGCAAGGAATCTGCAGATAAAACACTTGAGTAAGAAACAATATATTGTGGGGAATAAGCTTAGACAATTAAAAGACTAGTTGTTTGGAAAAATCGGTATAATAAATGTCTTTCCTTACAAACTGTTGGCCGATTCGATGCAATTCCAATGAGAAACGGCTTTGGAGAGCTTGCCAAGTTGATTATAAAAGACCTGTGGAGCCCTTCCTTCCTTTCTTCTTTCTCATCCCCAACATTTTAGTTCCCAGTCCTAGAAACAGAGGCATGGAGTTGGAGTCCAGAGTGAGGTGTTGAAGCTTAGACAGAATGGGGAAGGCATTAGTGTGGGACAGTCACCCTGCACAGTGTTCGAGCTCAAGTGAGAGCATCCCTGAAAGGTGAATGGTAAAGAATAATGAAGTATCACAGACTGAACAAGGTAGGGAGGCATCTGCACAGGGGAAGAATAGCCCAGCGTGGGTTTTCAGAACCTGCAGGGGGGCAAATCATCTGCAGAAGAGGTGGACTGGCACAGGGTATCTGAGAAAGGAGATATTTACATGTCTCAAAGTACTTCCCCATAAAATACTAAATAATTGGAAAGTGGAAACCTGGAAGATGGTACCTCCAGTGGCCAACATTAACATCACCAGTATGGGGACAAATCAAAATTGTAGGTCACCTGATAGGATGCAAAGTGTAGGTTGTAGTGATACTCTTGCTAAAAATGTATGATCTGAATTTTACCATAAGGAAACCTAAGAAAAATCCACGTTGAAAGACATTCCACATTACTGGAATTTAGTCCTCAAAAGATTAAAAATCATGAAAGTCAAGGAAAGACAAAGGAACTGTTCTAGAGTGAAAGAGACTAAGACATATGACTGAATTAAATACATGGCTCTGAGCAGGACCTTCCTTGGTATAACGTATACTACAGATAAGTGACCAAACTTAAAAAGAATTATGAGGAATAAATGATAGAATTATACTGAACCCTTGAACAAAACAGTTTCAATGGGTGCACTGACTACACATAGATTTTTTTTTTTCAGTACTGTAAATGTATTTTCTTTTATAATTTTTGTCATGGTATTTTTCTCTGTAGCTTACTTTATTTTAAGAATAGAGTATGATATATACACAAAAGATTATTGGTAATAGTAGTGGTTAAGTCTTTGGGGGTCAAAAGTTGTTCATGGCTTATTGACTGTGGAGGGCGGGGTCAGAGCCCTTAACCCCATTGTTTAAGAGTCGAGTGTATAAGAGTTAATGTTCTTATTGTGAAGGTTGTATGGTAGTTATGTGGAATGTACTGACTTGTAGGATTTAAATGCTACAGGAATCAGGCATCCCATTAGCAATTTACTTGCAAATGGCTCTGGGTGGGGGGTGAGTTCTTTTTTTTTTCTCTCTAATTTTTCTTCTTTGTTTCTAAAAAGCAAATCAAAATAAATAAATAGAAAAGGTGAAAAGCCTTAGGCAAATCTTATTTCTCTATGTGGAAAGAGCTAGGAGTCAGTGTTAACAATTAAAATTGTAGATAGGTTTTATGGCACTATAAAAAAAAATGTAATATGTACAAACATTGGCAATAGCCATAGCAGGAATACATCAAAATAATGTCTAAATCTTTAGGCCCACATATAGTCATAAAAATTGGAAAATACAAAAAGCCATCCATGAACAGTACTGAAGTATTAATGATAACTTGGTTGTTTGGGTGCTGTTCAAACTGCTGGTAGTGGAGCAGTCTGATGTATGTAAAACCCTCTAGTGCTGGTTTCCACGTACAAAATGTGCTTAAAAGTTAATGAGATGCCAAGAAACATAGTTTAAAATATTATAAAGATTTTCATTACACACATATGATACAGAAACATTTTCCTTTAATCAAGACTTTGCCGTATAGTGTGTTCAATTGGGAAACAATGAAAATGTTTGGTAAGCATCCAGTAAATTTTTTCTATTTATTTTTCAAATCATACAATTTTTGTTCAAAATCTGTACATATTCTCGTGACACTTTCCATACTGGATCTTGATTTAGAATTGAATCATCAGTAGATACTAAAGGCGTTCTACAGGATCCTCATTCAAATTCGGTAGCACCTGAAAAGGAAAAGAAAGAATTATCTTCTTTCTCCAAAATAATTTTCACTACAAGTGATTAAAAAAAAGAAGAAAAGAAAAGAAAAGAAAAGAAAAGAAAAGAAAAGAAAGAAAAAAAAAGAAAGTTGGGGCCTTTATGAGTGTTAAGAAAAATGAAAAATACCTACGTACAACTGCAATATGAAACCCAAGGTTAGTATTAAATATATTTTGCTCAGGGTTGCACACTGAACTAATTGCTATTGTGGATAAATGTCAGAGTTTCTGGTTTCTTCATTACAAGGTGAAATTACAAGATGAGGACACAGTCCACCCTGAACAATCATAAACTATAAACGGAAACATCAAACAGGCATTTCCAAACAGAGCCAAGTATACAGATGTAAGTGACAGGTATAAAACACAGCAATACTGTGTCCTGAAGGACAAGGAAAAAGTATGCTAGGTTGAGGGAAGAAGCACATACAAAGAGCTAGAAGTGAGGAAGAACACTTGTGCAATTATGAGTAGTTTAGTTTGACAAGGTGCTAGAGCAAAGCAGCAGAGTAGGGCAAAGAGTGAGAGACAAGGCTGAATCATCTGGCAAGAAGCAAACTGATTTGCGTGTTTTCATTCCATGCTAAGGAATTTGAAGTTTTACCCAAGGGCAAAAGCAATGACAAAATCAATGAGTGAAGATTGAAACCCATTACCTGTCAATGACAGCTATATGACCTCTAATTACTTAACCAAGCATTACTAAGACGACTTTGGCATTTTGGGTCTTCTATCACTAGCAGAAACAACAATTTGATAAAGCACACCTTTTCTGAGACTTGTGCAGGTTGACAGTTCCATAGGGATGGCACCAGTGAAGGAAGATTGTCGCCAGAAATAATAACAGATATATAGACTTAGGGAGATTGAAAAAACTTCTTTAACGTTAATTTATTTTTGAGAGAGAGGCAAACCACAAGCGGGCAGGGGCACAGAGAGAGGGAGACACAGAATCTGAAGCAGGCTCCAGGCTCCGAGCTTTCAGCACAGAGCCCTCTGTGGGGCCTGAACCCACCTGAGCTGAAATCATTCGCCCAACCGACTGAGCCACCTGCTTGCCCCTAGACTTGTGGGAGATTTTAAAAGAGCTATGACACATGAGGACTAAATGAGGAAGAAGTGTGTTCTTCATTATACTCATGCTTTTACATTTTTTATTAGATATGTACAAAAAAATGTGAATGTAGTATCTATTATCCAAACAATGGAAAGGGATGCCATTTACTATTTATAGTTTATTTCAGAAATCAATGGTATCTAACTTCATACATTTTGGCAACATACCTTCTTCTAGTGCTCTGGTTATTCTTTCCTCCAACTCCCGCTGCATCTGAAATAAGCCAAAAATTATTTAGAATGTGTAAGGTAAACATAAGACATGGTAGGAATTATATATAGCTTAGGACATGTGGTCCTGAAATAATACTTGTAGAGATTAAACCAAAGTTAGGGTTTGCTTAAACAGAAAACCTATCACATGAATAAAATAAATTCCTACCTATTTTATTTATTTTTAGATAACAGAGAACAGATACATATATACATGCACAACACACACACACACACGTGTATATATATACATTTATACGTGTGTGTGTATACGTGTATATATGTGTATATTATATATATAATATGTGTATTATATTAATATATATAATATGTGTATATTATATATATAATGCTATTTAAGTGAATCTGATAAAAAGCACAATTAATATTGATCTATTGAATGTGTATAATCTCTGAAAGGTGATGTTTGATCTTTCTGGTACAAAAAAGTTTAAACAAGAATCATATTGCATACTGAATTATTACTTGGAAATGATTAGAAAAACTGCAATTTATGAAAGTTTAATCAGTTTTTTACCTTAATGAATTGTTCCTTAAAATGGGCTTTCCATTTTTTTCACTTTTAGAAAAACAAAATTTGAAGGAATACTTTTGGTATTAATTTTTCAGGACTGACTCTTAAACACATATAAAATGAAGAAAGTGGGACTGTCTTACTGTCATGTGGAAATTCTACTGGCAAAAGATTGATTGAGTAAAAATATTTTGCTATCTGTGTTAGGACTAAAACACTTATTTCTTTTCATATGCACACAAAGATTTCAGAAAATCTCTGAAGAAAGGAAAAATAGAGGGTTACAACAGTTTTCAAACTTAGCTTCTGATTTATAACTTTCTCCATTAGACATAAGGAAAACAATATACAATTTTCAATTGTAACTTTGTTTCCTTTCTCCAAATTAGGACCAAGTTTTGAAACACTTGACTTATTAAAGTTATGGTTATCCACTTATGAAATGTGTACGAATATTTCCAACTACAGGTGACCCTTGAATAACACAGGGGTGGGGTACAGTCAAAAACCTGTATATAATTTTTCATCCCCCCAAAACTTAATTACTAATAGCCTACTGTTGACCGGAAGCCTTACCGGTAAAATAAACAGTCGATTCATACATGTTTTGTACAGTAGAATAAGCTAGGGCAAAAAATGACATTGAGAAAAACGGAAGGAAGAGGAAATACACTTAGAGTACTGTAGAGTATCCAAAAATAATCCATGTGTAAGTAAAGTAGACCCACACAGTTCAAAACCATGTTGGTCAAAGGTCAACTGTATATTACAACTGTTCCTGTCTAGAATGTACTTATTTAGATCTTTCTTAGACAAGGTAGCCTCTCCCTGAATGCCCCAAACAGGCTCCAAAATAGTGTACAGGACATAATCAACACTGTGGTGATAAGGATTCCAATGTCTTTAGAAATTTGGGTGTGAGGACAAATGTTTTGGCTGACATGTTTCCCAATATTTTCAGAGACTGTTTTCCCTAATACCTTTTTTTAATTGAAGTATAGTTGACATACAATGTTACACTAGTTTTTCAGTATACAAATTCAGATTGGACAATTGTATACACTATGCTATGCTTGCTACCGTACGTGTAATTACCCTCTGTCACCATACAACATTAATACAATATTATTGACGACATTCCATATGCTGTATTCTTCATTCCTGTGACTTATTTACTTTATAACTGGAATTTGTACCTCTTACTCCCCTTCATCTATTTTGCCCATACCTCTCTACCCACTGCCCCTCTAGCAACCACCAATTTGTGCTCTGTAGTTATGATTCTGTTTGTGCATTTGTTTTGTTTTTTTTATATTCCACATGTAAGTGAAATCAGATGGTATTTATTTGTCTTTCTGCGATTTATTTCACCTCGCATAATACCCTCTACGTCTATCAATGTTGTCACAAATGGCAAGATCTCATTCTTTTTGATAGCTGAGCTATATTTCATTGTATACATATTACACATTGTCTTTATCCATTCATCTCTCCATGGACACTTAGGTTGCTTCCCTATTTTGGTTGTCACAAACAATGTTTCCATAAACATAGGGATGCATATAGCTTTTCAAATTAGTGTTTTCATTTTCTTTGGGTAAATACGCAGCAGTGGAATTAATGAATATCTATTTTTAAGTTTTTGAGGAACCATAACACTTTTTTGACAATAGCATTATATTCAGGCCTTATAAAATGAATGGGACAACATGACTATACCAGACTTATAAAACTAATTACTCAATACCAGATGATGGGGGAAGGCTGTATTCAAACGATTTTATGTTACCATTAATAAATACAATATAAGATATAAACCACGTTTTTTATATGACATGACTTAAGGAGCTACCAAGGTAATGTTGCATCTTTTCCCCAAAAGCTCTTTTCCTAAATATTTACCTCTGTGACCTTTATGTTTATATCTAGGTAAAAACTGTGTTTAGATGGTGAAAATAGCTTTTAAATCCATGAATAAGAACACATGTGTACTTTTATGTATTCCTTTCCATTGATCAGAAATATAAGAGGGTGAGAAAATTATACACAGAAAAACTATATATCAGCAAATTTTAATTCAAAGAACATTTTTAAAGGATTTTTAATTAGAAGGATTTTCTCATTAACTGTTAGCATTCAAATATTGCCCATAGAAATCTAGGGTTCGGTTGGGGACACTGCAGGATTGAGGGACAAGGAAGTCACAGCCATAGTCTCCATCTCTCCTTTAGTTACACAGCTCTACTTCTCTCTGTTTTACACAATACAGTTTAATGCAAAAAAAAAAAAAAAACTACGTTCTATGCTTTGAAAAGTATTATTTTGAAGGTATAAAAGTCACTAATTTAGTCAAAATCCCGAATTTGCCTAATAGACAAAACGGGCTCAGAGAGAGTGTACTTTGCCTGAGGTCATGAAACCAACTAGATGCAGACCAGGAATACACTTGTGGTCTTACCAAGCCTAGAGTTCTATGCCAGTTACTTCCTCATAGTCAGGAAAAATACGTGTATTTTAAGTATAACTCAGAGAAAATGAATACATAAAACTTTGTCATATGGCTCAGTAATGCTTAGGTATGAGGCACACAATAGTAGCTCTCTAACTAAATTACAAATTTTAAAGTCATGAATGAAAATGAAGGAACAGAAATTATGTTAACTCCGTTTAGTAGCAGTCAATTTTTAAGCACAACTTTTTTATTTTTATTTTTTTAAATTTTTAACGTTTATTATTTTTGAGACAGAGAGAGACAGAGCATGAACGGGGGAGGGTCAGAGAGAGGGAGACACAGAATCTGAAACAGGCTCCAGGCTCTGAGCTGTCAGCACAGAACCCGATGCGGGTCTGGAACTCACGGACTGCGAGATCATGACCAGAGCCGAAGTCGGCCGCTTAACCAACTGAGCCACCCAGGCACCGCAAGCACAATTTTTTTAAACCACAGGACAGAGAACTTGAGAGAGAAAATCTTTAGGTGAAACAAGTAAGCTGAAACTGAGGAAATTCTTCCTGAAAGCATTATTTATTCCTTCCAAAGAAAATTTGTTTTATCAAAATCAATCAACAAATGAGTGAACCCATGGTGTGGTTATTTATAGCAAAATTTAAAACCCAACACAGATTTCTCTTTCACTTCTAGAATGCTTCTGCCTAACCTCTCATCATTTGTTGGTATGTACAAAAGACACAATTCACTTTATTTATAATTTAAATCCAGTTGGAAATTATAGGTGAACCTTCACTTCTCACATGTGGACTTATCTCTGACTCCCTCCCAATGGGAAGGGAGACTTACCTAACGGGTGAATTTGGGAGAAGGAGCTAAGCAGTGCTTACGTGTTTCTGAATCTCCTCTTTGAAAAGATGTGCCTGCCCACAGTAACATGAATTTGGGTCTGCTCTCAGATCTGTGGTAAGCACCCGGCCCCCGGGGTGGGGGTCAAGCATTTGTTTTCTCAATTTACAACTGTGTGGGGAAGTGCCCAATTTGGGAGGAATCCCAAAGTGGCTAACATAACCTAAATCATATCCTCCAATTTGTTAGTGTGTATTAGTAATAAAGCTACTAAGTTTCTCTCCATCTCCTTGTCTCCTGTGTTCTGAATTTAGAAAGAGAAGAGCAGGGTTACTTGCCGCCTACCCAGTGTCACTTGTCACAGCTCCACCAAGAAAAATGACTATACAACACTTACAGAAACATTCTCTTCTTCCTTGACTTCATAATTAATGTACATTGTTCAAAAGCATCACTCACTCGAAAGAGAGAAAAAGTTGAAAGGAACCATTTTAGGAACAAACATAGAAAGTCAGACAAACTGAGGACACAGAGGAGTACATTCCAAATGAAAGAACATGACAAAACCTAAGAAAAAAACCTAAGTGAAACAGAGATAAGTAATGTACCTCATAAAGAGTTCAAGGTAACGGTCATAAAGATGCTCAGTGAACTCGGGAGAAGAATGAATGGATCCAGTGATAACATCAACAAAGAGATAGAAAATATAAAAAAGAACCAATCAGAGCTGAAGGATACAATAACAGAAATGACAAATACACTAGAGGGAATCAACAGCAGATAAGAAGATGCAGAAGAACAGATCAACAATTTGCAAGACAGGGTAGTAGAAATCATTCAAGCCAAAAAACAAAAAGAAAAAAGAATTTTAAAAATGAGGCTAGGTTAAGGGACCTGTGGGACAACATTCAGTGTAATAATACTTGCATTCAAGGGGTTCCAGAAAAAGAAAAGACAAAGGGGCAAAGAACTCATTTGAAGAAATAAAAGCTTCATTTTAAAAATTCAAATATTTGCTTGATTTAGCTATTTATAAAATGCTCTACAATCACTCATCAAGATATTTTATAAAAATAGAAAAAAAGGTGGTATAAGTCAAAAAAAAGGAAAAAGAAAAAAGAGTGACATAAATAAGAAAGCAATTAAAGATGTATTCTCATGTAAGAAAATAGCACCACTTTTAACTTAAAAGAGAAATTAACCTTTTTAGTGTTACAAGTTGATTTAATTCATAAAAAGGACTTACCATGGATTCTTTTTTTTTTTTTAGAGTAGCCTCCATGCTTAGTGTAGAGCCCAATGAGGACTTGAACTCATGACCCTGAGATCAAAACCTGAGCTGAGATCAAGAGTTAGATGATGAACTGACTGAGCCACCCAGGCACCCCCCTGGATTCTTTTAAATAGTAAACATTCATATGTCGTTAAGTGTTCAGAGGACGATCATTCACTGACATACAGGGGTGCAAAAACTGGATTATAGCAAAACTTTCAAATGTTTATGAACCACTGCCAACTGAAAATAAGTCCAAGCATCTAAGTGTTCCTGTGGTTACCAGGCAATAACATTTACTTTCTAAAATCAAATTTAAATGAAAGCTTTCAAGAAATTTAACATGGGTAAGTTTACTTATATTTACAGAATACAGTTAATGCTAGGTGTCTCTTGTGGCACACCTGGGTGGCTCAGTTGTTTTTAGTGTCCAAATCTTGATTTTGACTCAGGTCATGATCTCATGGTTTTGAGACTGAGCCCCACATTCGGCTCTGTGCTGAGCACGCAACCTGCTTGGGATTCCTTTTCTCCCTCTCCTTTTGCCCCTCCCCTGCATGCACTCACTCATTCTCTCGCTAAAATAAAATAAAGTATCTCTTAGAAATGAGAGATCCATAATTTGGCTATTGTTGAGAGTGCTGCTATGAACATTGGGGTACAAGTGCCCCTATGCATCAGTACTCCTGTATCCCTTGGATAAATTCCTAGCAGTGCTATTGCTGGGTCATAGGGTAGAGCCTAAATGTCCATCAACTGATGAATGGATAAAGAAATTGTGGTTTATATACACAATGGAGTACTACGTGGCAATGAGAAAAAATGAAATATGGCCTTTTGTAGCAATGTGGATAGAACTGGAGAGTGTGATGCTAAGTGAAATAAGCCATACAGAGAAAGACAGATACCATATGGTTTCACTCTTATGTGGATCCTGAGAAACTTAACAGGAACCCATGGGGGAGGGGAAGGAAAAAAAATAGGTTAGAGTGGGAGACAGCCAAAGCATAAGAGACTGTTAAAAACTGAGAACAAACTGAGGGTTGATGGGGGGTGGGAGGGAGGAAAGGGTGGGTGATGGGTATTGAGGAGGGCACCTTTTGGGATGAGTACTGGGTGTTGTATGGAAACCAATTTGACAATAAATTTCATATATAAAAAAAAATGAGAGATCAAGGGACTAATATATATATTATATATATTCTATATATTAATATATTAATATTATATAATTAATATTAATATTATATTAAATATTATATATTATATATTATATTATAATATATTATATATTATATTTTATTATATTAATATTATATATATAATATTATATATTATATAATATTATATATATATATGTATAATTTACCTCAGTTCTTTCTTAGCACATATAATGCTGACTTTTACTTCTTATGTGTTAGTTCCTTAAACAACTCAGAATTTCACCAAATTAAAAGCAACAACTATATCCGATATCTGAAACCCAAACTAAAACAGATAATATAACTAACCTCCCACAAGGAAGTCTCCCTGTCGTCATATGACGGCAGTGGGTTTAAGGTAGGAATCACTAAGTTTCCTCTTGGAGTAAGGTTTCCATTGAGCACTAAATTATTTTCAAAATCTCCACAATTAGGTGGTTCCAGGCCTGGACTCATAGTAAGGGTCCTGAGTAAAGTTTGGTGCTGCTGTCTCTCCACAAGAAGTTTTGTATTGCTCTCTGACAGTCTCTCATTAGTCCTGTGAAGAGTAAAAAACACAAATACATTTACTTTTTCCCTAAATCATTCCTAAATGACATACATTTTTTTAAGTGTCCATAATAGTAAATAGCATTTGCCATTGAACAGTGTTTTAACACTGAACACGTGACAGAGCACACCTACTATCTAAAATTATACTTTTAAAATTGTTCTAAAGAAATACTTGTTTCCAGGGGCATTCCTAACTAACAATTCAAATTAGGGAAGGGAGAGAAGTGGCTATCAGTGAGGTACATGGGTTAACAAATAATACTTGCTGTCTTCTGGAATGGCTGTACTGACAGGATCCTTCAAGATGCCATTATATATACATACTTATATTTAGTAAACCTGTTTACAGATGTAAAACTAAACCATCCCTCAAAGACATTTTCAAGCGTTTGCTTTCACCACTCTTGTACATTTCACTCATTATCTCAAAGAAACTGAGCATTTGACACTGAGGAATCATTGAGACCAACAATCTCTAGGGGAGATAGTAGATGACAGACGTGTGATCAGAAAGAACTAAAACAGCTACCGAGGCAATTAGCTCATAACAGTTACCAAGGCACTGGAGGCAGAATCTGCCCTTTCTGTCTTCAGTCTTCCACATGCCTCCCTCCCACCATGGTGCTCTTTTAGCCACTTTGGGAATTATACTACCCTTCAGCCCTGTGTGAGTCTTTCTGTATTTCACCTGGATGCCTTTATGTAAAGTAGAAAAAAGCATAAAGGATAGTTTTTCTCAAGGCCCACTCTAGTAATCATACCAAAGGTCACAATCAAGAGAATAAATGTACCAAGCTGCCAGGATGAGTAGTAGTAGTACTTGATCTTTTCGGTTAAAGATGTAATCTTCCAAAAAGAAACTCACCGACATTTCTATTTAGGGTAATTCTGACAAGCAATTTTATAATAATATGCTTCTAAATGAGAAAGTTTCAAACAATGGACTTAAAGACTAGCAGATCTGATCAATGGAAAATATACAGGGCGGGGGGTGCGGGGGGGTGGGGGAAGAGATCCTGTAAACCCAAAAAAAAGAGGAGGGATGCAAACTGTCCTGGACTAACATTTCAAAGGTAAGTTCATTTAGAAACCTCATTTTCCAAAATGACACGATCTAGTTGGCTTTCACTTCCTACTCATCTCATGATCTTGGCTCCACAGAAATTATGCTTTAGAGGCAAATTAATGAGCTAAATTTCTTGTCTATGATTCTGTTTTGACTTACCTGTTCAGCTTGTTTCTCAAGGACTTTCTAACTTTTAATTATTCTAGGTAGGGTTGCCTGTAGGTTTCCAACTCTGTTTTAGTAGAATATTCTTGAGAAGTCTTCATTGTAGAGACCTGAGATTCCAGATCTTTAATTCTAAGTTCCATTTGACTTCTCGTTGAAGCATGAGCATTTTCTCTTAACTGGCCCAAGTTTTCTTGAGCTGCTGCTTGTGCCTAATGAAAATTAACAGGATAGTTTCAAAATAGGTATAATCTCAATAATTAATTATACCTGTTTCCTTTAGTTCTTAGTCAATGTTTCAGAGAGAAATTTTAAATGAAAAAAAAGCTCAAGTGTAAAATATTTGTCATCAATGTAAACTGAATTTAATATGATTTATAAAATTAAAGTTCAATCATTCTTCTATTAGTATTCACGCAATCTGATAATTCAAATAATAGAATCAATGAGAAAAATTTTAAAGTTAACAATAAACTTAAGAATAATCCACGTACAGTGCAATTTTTAAATCATAATTTTTCTTTTCCTCTTCATAGTGAGACTAGTTGTTTAAATCATCATTTTTTCTTATCCTCTCGATTTAGTAGGAATAATGATGAAAACTGAAATCTTTAAAGGGAGGAACAAATGCCTCCAGAAATCTACAAATTACCATAAAGCAAGTAGAGGAAACCCCTACAATACATCTATCCAAAATGTAATTTGCAGTAAAATGAATTAAAGCACATTACAGATCAATCAATTAACCTGTTAAAACAGGTTGACTTCATGTAACTTTTCTACTATCTCCAGTCGTGCTCTTTCTTCAATCTCCCGTTTATACTTTCCATGTGACTGTGTTCTACCATATTCATTTCCATAAATTGTTTCAATTTTACTACTTCTTGCTGTAACTTGTTGTTGCTCTCTAGTTTTTCTCGTTCTTCTTCGAAAGCTTTCATTGATAATAACTCTTGAAGAACTTGATTTTTTGCATCCAGGTGTAGACATTTTGAAGATGTAGTTTCCAGTTCTGTTGTAAGGACATCAGCCTGCATGAATAAAACACTATAGTTTGGAAGGGAGTGAAAAGAGTCTAACTCAAAACTACTATGAAATTCTTTTTTTTTTCAGATTTTAAGTAATCTCTACACCCAGTGTGAGGCTTGAACTCACAATCTCAAGATCAAGAGTAACTGAGCCAGCCAGGCACTCAAATTTTTAAATAAACTGATTTGCAATAAATTGTTACCTGTCTTAGAATGTGGAACCTTAAACAACTCAGAAAATCAAGAGCAAAGTTATAGTCATCAGGTGTTACTGAAATAGATCTTTGCTATCATTCTCTTTATTACACAACATTTGCACTTGATTCTATACTTTTATTTTTCTATGATTTTTTCATATCTTTCTTTCATAAAATAAGTCCCATCTTAGGAGAAAGTCTCTTAGCCCTTCCCCCATCTTAACACTCCATAATTTTTAAAGAAGTTTTAGCAATATCATATTGACTTATGTATGCCCAAGTCAAAAAATATGTCCCAACATAAGACTCTGGAAATAAGACTCTAATTCATGAATCTATAAGTAATGATTCTAATGCCATGGCCTGTTTCTGAACTGCAAATGTTTTATGCTAATTTGAAGTGCATTCCCAGGAGAAATAATTCTCCAGGATGTGTTAAGAAATCACATCTCCCAGTATAAAACTTTAATTGGATGATCCACATACTTTTTTGAGGCTAAAAAAAAATTAATTCAATACTGTTATCTTGTAATCCGTTGTTACTTTCTAGAAAATAAGAGATCATATTAAACAAAAACAACAACAACAAAACTGGATGGAGTTTCAGTGATGCTGAGTTGGGAACGACTTCCATCCATTCTATATGATTGGTAAGACAAGGTGAGTGGATGTGGTGGTTTTATAAATTCGTTGAAACTTCTGTGAAAATCCCTGCCCTTAAATATATGCTGGCTTCAGTAACTGGTTTCTAGTGAACAGAATATGCAGAACTGCTGTGATTTTTAAGGCCAGCTTAGAAAATGTGATACAGCTCCCATCTGACTTTCTTTCTCTAGGGAAGCTCACCCTTAGAACGCAGCCACCACGTGGTGAGGAATCCCAGGCTACCTAGTGAGTCTTCATGTAGATACTCCAGCTGACACTAGCCAACGTCCTAGCCAAAGGCCAGCCTCAACAGCCAAACACGTGCGTGAACAAGCCTTTAGATGATTCTAGTCTCCAGCTTCCAGTTATGCCAGCTGATGCCAAATGAAAAAGAAATGAGTTGCCCTACTCTGCTGTGCCTAAACTAAAATTGGTGAACAGAGAAATGCTGTTTTTAACTACTAGGTTTTGAGGTGGCTTATTATGCAGCAGTAAATTACTACCACAGATACTGATACTCAAAATGGTGTGCTGCTATTAAAAAAAACCCTAAAACTAAACTTCCTTTGAACCAGGAGGTAGGTGGAACCTGGAAAGATGTAGAAAAGCGTAACAATGAGACCCAAAAAGGGCCTCCACAAGACTCTTAGTGGAAACCTGATGGCCTGTGAAGTGGCTGACAGCAAGGGTTTCTATGCAAGTGAAGACAATGACACTGGAGGAAAGGGAAGTCATGCTACAAAATACCTGAAAGTAAGACGGATAGGAAAGAGAAACTAAAGAAAGACTATGCAACTGAAAGGAACCAGGACTTACTGGGTTCAAGTATCTGTTTCTCATTTACAGCCTCTCTACATGTTAAACTGTCAAATAATGTTAAAATAAGGAAATGGCTTTTGGGTTCAGAGAAACTCCAGGGTGCTACCAGGAAAACAGAAAGATTTAAGGTATGCCTCCAATTTCTTTAAGGATCTTAAGAGTATAAGTTTTTGGTGTGCCTGGATGGCTCAGTCGGTTAAGCATCCGACTTCAGCTCAGGTCATGATCTCACGGTCCGTGGGTTCGAGCCCCGCGTCGGGCTCTGTGCTGACATCTCAGAGCTTGGAGCCCATTTCGGATTCTGTGTCTCCCTCTCTCTCTCTGCCCTTCACCTGTTCATGCTCTGTCTCTCTCTGTCTCAAAAATAAATAAACGTTAAAAAAAAAACAGAAAAAAAAAGAGTATAAGATTTTTTTAAAGTAGGTTCCACACCCGACATGAGGCTTAAACTCAGCACCCAGAGATCAAGTGTCACATGCTCTACCAACTGAGCCAGCCAGGAGCCCCAAGAGTAGACGAGTTTTAAAGGCATTGTCCTATAAGAGCTTCACAGGAAACCTGAAGCGAAAAGCTTATCTCAAAAGGACTTGGGAGGGTCGCTTTGCTAAAACACGGCATGAAATCCAGTAATATTCACAGAAAACTAAAAAAGGTAAGAGATTTATAGTAGCAAACATACTATTTGCTACCTTGGACTAAAAGAGACCAAATAGTGCAAAATGAAAAGAGGCCTTTGGGTCTTACAAGTCCCACAGGGAGGAAGCAGGATGAAAAAACAGCTGCAAATACAGGTCATTCCTTATGAAAAGGAAGGAACCAAGAGCTCAAAGAGTAAAGAAAGGGAAGAGACATGGAGAAAGTATTCCCGTGGTTAGGACTAAGTCCTATCTTAAGAACTGACAACATGCATCAGGCTATATTTCAAAACTCTTGTGGACTAGGGTGCTTCCCATCTTCTTTTTCTGAATGGGTGAGTCCTCAGCAGTTGACTAGAATGTTGCATTTGTGAGTGGTAAATCACTGTCTCTTTCATTCTCAAGTCCTCACATTGAGAACCCTTGCACTGAAGAGGCTATATTTGAGATACCATAACCCAGGCAGCTTATCCCCACTGCACCCGATTAAGATGGTAAGATCTTGGACTCAAGCCCTGAACCTGATGCCATGATAACTGAGACTTGCAGGAGGTATTGGAGGGGGAGGGGAGTGAATGTATTTTTCAGGTGGGAGGACTACAAACATTTGTGGCCAGTGGGTAAAGTATACTGCTTTTTAAAGGTGTCCATAGGTTTTAAATATTAATTCCACTAAAAAAAAAGACCATGGAACAACCTTAGTGGCGTGCTCCTAAAGAACAGAATATGTGACTATGATCCTGTGTGTATTCCAAGTCTAGGTGACAAAAGGCGATACAGATTCTGCCTTGCTCTGTATCTCAGGCTGCTTACTTGGAATCTAGCTCCCCATCTAGTGAGGAAGCCTAGGCCACAAAGAGGGTCTAGGTGTGTCAGTTTAAGTGTTTCTGCTGCGTCCTGAACTGAAGTCTCAGGAAACAGCCAGCATCAACCACCAGACATTAGTGAACAAATCTTCAAGTGGATCCAGCCCCAAACCTTTCAGTTGCCCCACCTGAAGCTGAGCGGGGCAGAGACTAGCTGTCCTGGCCACACTTTTCCTAACAGATTTGTGAACAAAAGAAATCTAACCTTTGGGGAGTGTGTTAAGAAAAAAACAAAAATGATAAATTGAAATGTGGATTAAAAAAAAGAGATAAGATACATAAACTTGTATAGGAGAAATTGGTCTCCATTAAAGTAGGATGTAATAAATGTTAAGATTAATTTATTAACAACCAATGGTGCTAATGAGAAGAAGCAAATAACTAGAAGCAAGATCTAAGAAGTTTTTCTCTCAGTTTTTCCCCAGCTAGGATCATATTAACTGCTCATTTTCCATATATGGCCTTTATTATGTTGAGGTATGGTTCCTCTAAGCCTACTTTGTTGAAGTTTATATCATGAATGGATGTTATAGTTTGTCAAATTCTTTTTCTGCATCTATTGCAATGATATGACTTTATGCTTTTTTGAAAATTAATAGGAGGTATCACATTCATTGATTTGCAAATATTGAACCACCCCTGCAAACCAGGGATAAATCCCATTTGGTTATAGTGAATGATTTTTTTAAATGTGGATTTGTTTTTGAGAAAGAGCACAAGCAGGGGAGGGACAGAGAGAGAGGGAAACACAGAATCTGAAATAGGCTCCAGGGTCCAAGCTGTCAACAGAGCCTGACACTGGGCTGAAACCGACGGACCATGAGATTGTAACCTGAGCTGAAGTTGGATGCTTACCTGACTAAGCCACCCAGCTTCCCTTGCCCCCCGTGAATGATTTTTTAATGTATTGTTGGATTAAGTTTGCTTATTTTGTTGAAGATTTTTGCATGTTCATCAGAGATGCTGGCCTGTAATTCTCTTTGTGGAATCTTTATCTGGTTTTGGTATCAGGGTAAAGCTGGCATAGAATGAATTTGGAAGTTTCCCTTTCTTTCATGTTTTTCTGTAACAATTTGAAAAGGATAGGTTAAACTTTCTTTTTTCTTTTCTTTTCTTTTTTTTTTTTTTGTATTACCTGTTCTTTCCATGTTAAAATTTACATCTGAAGTCATCCAGTCCTAGACTTGTGTTTGTTGAGAGTTTTTGATTCCTGATTCGGTTTCCTTGCTGGTTATTGATTTTTTTCAAGTTTTCTCTTTATTCTTGTTTTAGTTTGGTAAGTTATATATTTCTAGGAATTTATTCATTTCTTCTCAGTTGTCCAACTTGTTGGCATACATTTTTTCACAATATTCTCTCATAAATGTTTGTATTTCTGTGGTGTTAGTTCTTATTTCTACTCTCACATTTGTGGTTTTATTTATTTTGGTCTTTTCTATTTTCTCGTTGATTATTCTGGCTAACACCTTATCAGTTTTATTAATTTTTACAAATAACCAGCTCTAGGTTTCATTGATCTGTTCCAGTATTATCTGTTTTTTGTTTGTCTATCATTCATTTCTGCTTGAATCTCTTTTTTTTTAATTTTATTTTGAGAGAGACCACACATGAGTGAGGGATGGGCAGAAAGAGAGAGAGAGAGAGAGAGAGAGAGAGAGAGAATCCCAGACAGGCTCCATGCTGCCATCAGAGAGCCTAACATGGGGCTCAATCTCACAACTCTGACATCATGACCTGAGCCAAAATCGAGAGTCAGACACTTAACCAGTTAACCCACCCAAGGGCCCCCTGCTCTGATCATTATTATTTGCTTTCTTCTGCTGGCTTCAGGCTTCATTTGTTGTTCTTTTTCTAGCTCCTTTAGGTGTAAGGTTAGGTTGTTTGAAATTTTTCTTGCCCCTTGAAGTAGGCTTATATTGCTATGTACTTCCCTCTTAGGACCACTTTTACATCATCTCAAAGGTTTCAGACCATTATTTTTTCATTTCCATTTGTATACACGTTTTTAAGTTTCTTCTTGTATCTCTTGCTTAAGCCGTTCCAGTGCAGTAGCACGTTATTTAACCTGCATGTATTGTTTTTAATAATTAAGGCCTATTTTTTGTTTGTGATCCATTCTTGAGAATATTCCATGTACACTTGAAAACAACGTGTATTCTGTTTTAAGATGGAACCTTCTGAAAAAAATCTCTTAAGTCCAATCTGGTCTGCAAAGCCACTCTGTCATGCAAAGCCATTGTTTCTTTTTCTTTTTTTTAAAAATATATGAAATTTATTGTCAAATTTGTTTCCATACAACACCCAGTGCTCATCCCAACAGGTGCCCTCCTCAATAACCATCACCCATCCTCCAATCCCTCCCACCCCCCATCAGCCCTCAGTTTGTTCTCAGTTTTTAAGAGTGTCTTATGCTTTGGCTCTCTCCCACTCTAACCTCTTTTTTTTTCCTTCCCCTCTCCCATGGATTCCTGTTAAGTTTCTCAGGATCCACATAAGAGTGAACACATATGATATCTGTCTTTCTCTGTATGGCTCAAAGCCCCTGCTTCTTTGGTGATTTTCTGTTAAGATGTATTTTTTGGTGATTTTTTGTTAAGATCTATTGATGTAAAATGGGTGTTAAAGTACCCTATTACTGTCTTATTATCAATTAGTTCCTTTATTTGGTTAATGTTTTATGTACTTGAGTGCTCTCGTGGTGGGTGTATAAATATTTACAATTGTTAGATCTTCCTATTGGATTGTACCCTTTATTATGATATAGTAGCATTCTTTGGCTCTTGCTACAGTCTTTGTTTTTGGTTGTTTATTTATTTTGAGAGAGACAGAGTTGGGGAGGGACATAGAAAGGGGGAGAGAAAATTTCAAGCAGCCTCCATGCTGTCAGCCTGGAGCCCAACATGGGGCTCAAAGCCACCAGCCATAAGATCATGACCTGAGCCAAGACCTAGTCGGTTGCGCAAATGACTGAGGCACCCAGGTGCCCCACAGTCTTTGTTTTAAGGACTGTTTTGTCTAACAAAAGTATCGCTATTTTTTCTTTTAACGTGATAAATTTTTCTCCATCCCCTCGCTTTTCATTTTTTTTCATAGAATTCATTGTCAACTTGGCTAACATACAGTGTGTATAGTGTGCTCTTGGTTTCGGGAGTAGATTCCAGTGGTTCATCAATTGTAGACAACACCCAGGGCTCTTCCCAACAAGTGCCCTCCTCAATGCCCACCACCCACTTTCCCTTCTCACTCACCGCCCCCCATCAACCCTCTATTTGTTCTCTGCATTCAAGAATCTCCTATGGTTTGCCCCTCGCCTTCTCTGTTTGTAACTATTTTTCCCCTTCCCTTCCCCCACGGTCTTCTGTTAAGTTTCTCAAGTTCCACATAGGAGCAAAAACATATGATATCTGTCTTTTGGTGACTTATTTCATGTAGCATAATACCTTCCAGTTCCATCCACATTGCAAGAGATAGCATGATTTCACTCTTTCTCCTTGCCAGGTAGTATTCCAGTGTATATATAAACCACATCTCTTTATCCATTTATCAGTTGATGGGCATTTAGGCTTTTTCCAGAATTTGGCTATTGTTGAAAGCACTGCTATAGACACTGGAGTACATGTGCCCCTATGAATCAGCACTCCTGTATCCTTTGCATAAATTTCCAGTAGTGTTATTGAGGGGTCGTAGGGTAGTTCGATTTTCAATTGTTTTAAGGAACGTACGCACTGTTTTCCAGAGGGGCTGCACCAGTTTGCATTACCACCAACAGTGCAAGCATCCCCTCACTTTCAATCTGCAGGTGTCTTTATGTCTAAAATGAGGTTTTTACAGGCAGCATACAGATGGGTCTTGTTTTTTAATCCATCCTGTCACCCTAGGTCTTTTGGTTGGAGTGTTTATTCCATTTATATCCAAAGTAATTATTGACAGGTATGTATTTATTGTCATTTTACTACTTGTTTTGTGGTTGTTTCTGGAGATTTTCTCAAATCCTTTATTCTTTTTCTCCCTTTGATGTCTTTCTAATTTGCTTTCATGATATATTTGGATTTCTTTCTCTTTATTCTTTGCATGGTTATTAGTGGGTTTTGGTATATGATAAGCATTAATTTGTATATCACCTCTTCTGCGTGTAGCAGTCTATATTAAGTTGATGGTCACTTAAGTTAGAGCTCATTTTTTTTCTCCTCCCCATGTTTTGATAAGCTATTATATTGTGTATCCTTTTTTGGGGCATTCCTTGACGATTTTTTTACAGAAATATACATGTTTACTGCTTTTACATTTCCTGCCTTTATACTGTCACTTTTGATCTCTCCTTTCCACTCAGAGTTGCCGATAATATTTCTTACAGGCTGATTTAGTGGTCACAAACTCCTTCCATTTTTGTTTGTCTGAGAAATTCTTTATCTCTCCTTCTATTATGAATGATAGCCTTACTGGATAGAGTATATTTGGCTGCAGATTTTTCTCATTCAGCACTTTGAATATATCATGCCATTTCCTTCTGTCTTGCAAAGTTTCTGTTGAAAAATCTCCTGCTAGCCTTGTGGGTTTTCCATTGGAAGTGAATGACTTGTTTTGCTGCTTTTAAGATTTGTAGCAGTGGGGCGCCTGCGTGGCTTAGTCGGTGAAGCATGACTTAATCTTAGCTCAAGTCGTGACCTCGCAGTTCGTGGGTTTAAGCCCTCCAGTGGGCTCTGCAGCGACAGCACAGAGAGTGCTTGGGATTCTCTCTCTCTTTCTCTCTCTCTCTCTTCCCCTCCCCGGTTGTGTCTGAGTTTTGTCACGGAAAAAAAAAAAAAAAAGCAAAAAAAAAAACACTAAAAAAAAAAGATGTTAGCAGTATATGTTGCAAATTTAATTACAACATGTCTTGGACGTTGATTTTAATGGAAATTCTCTGCGCCTCCTGGATCTGGATGTCTGTTTTCTTCTCCACATTACGGAATTTTTCAGTTATTGTGTCTTCAAATCAATTATCTCTCCCCTTCTGTCTGCTTCTTCTGGGACTCCTATCATATGAATGTTTTTACATTTGATGGAGTCACCGAGTGCCTTAAGTCTATTCTTGCATTGGATAATTCTTCTTTGTCTTCTTCAGCTTCACTGTTTTCCATTACCTTGTCTTCTAGGTCATTAATTTGTTCCTCTGCTTCTTCCAGCTTGCTGTTCATTTTTACTGCACTCTTCATCTCTGATTCTTCAGCTCTTTTATGTCTGTGGTAAGGGTCTCTCGGATGTCTTCCATTCTTTTCTCAAGTCCAGTGAATATCCTTATGATCATGGTTTTAAATTCTCCATTAGGCATGTTATTTATATCTGTCCCATTTAGGTCTCTGGCCATGGCCTTATCCTGTCCTTTCATTTGGGATAAATGCTTCTGTCTTTTCATTTTTTCTATGTATCTGCCAGCTTCTGTGTGTTAGAGAAGCCAGTTATGTCACCTGCTCCCGAAAGTAATGGACTTCGGAAAAAGACGTCGTGTAATGCCCAGGGTCTAGCACTTCAGGGAGTGTCACCAGTGTGTGCTGCATGTGTTCTGCTGTTGTGTTCTGGCTATGCTATCCTTCAGGCCAGTCGTCTGCAGAGGCTCTCCTTGCCTGGTCTGGTGAGTGTTTGGTCCCTGGCCTGAATGTAGCGAGTTTAACTAGATGTGCTCTGGTCTGCTTATGATATAAGACCTGTCACCACCTCTACTGGAACTGAGGCCAAGGGAAACTCTCTGGTTGGGAGATGTGGAGTGGGCAGGCATTTGTCCTGGTCTTCTGGGGGAGGGGTCTGCTGTGCTGGAACTCAAGCAAGAGTGATTGAGAAAGGTAGTTCCACCAGTGTGCAAGGGGGTGGTGTTTGGTGTAAGCAAGTTAGGTAACCAGTGTTAGCAATGCACTGCTTCCTGCAGGTGGCTTTATGTTTGTGGTGAGGGGCAGGAGAAGGAGATGGTGCCAGCCAGCAGCTTTGTTCCTACAGACAGGTCTCTCTGAACTTTGCTTCTGAAGAACGTGCTCTGAGAAGAGCAAATTATCTCCCCACTGTGTGCCCCAGGCACTCTTCATACCACTGTACCCATGCTATATGCTCCCACATTGTTTGCCTGCCCTCTGTCCAAGAGCAGTGCAGTACCTCAGGGCTCTAAACCAGCTAAATCGGATGCCCTTTAAAACTCCAGACTTTATGCACTACTGGTTGCCAGAACTCACGAAATGCAGCCCCTCGTTTTCCAAGCCAGTGGGTATGGGGAAATGTTCTGTTTGTGCATTCCCTTGTGCATTCCTCTCTCTCACCCTTACCCAAATCCTCGACTCCCTCCCCTCTGTAGAAGCCAGAATCTGTTTGTCTTCTAGATGACATTTCTGCATCAAGGACCTTCTTTGATGTGGCCTCTTCTCTCCCTTTTGTTGTGGAGTTTATTCTGTCAGTCCTCAGGTCGATTTCTGGGGTATTTAGGGTGAGCTGATTGTTATCTAGTTGTATTCGTGGGATGAGGCAAGCCTAGAGTCCTCCTACTCCTCTGCCATCTTCCTGTCTCTAAGATCTTTTTCTAAGATTCCCTTCACTTCCAACAATTCTTACAAGTAGACAGGAATGCCTCTTTAGAATGTCCCCTCAGGTTAAGGTAGAAGCACAGAGACATACGATTTGAAGCACAATAGTTGAAAAACTAGAAAGAGTCAATTTGATAACAAAAATTGGGCCTTTGGTCTGATTTCAATGAAAGGAAATAGGCAGCTTTGAGTATTTTTTAATCCATTGAATACTCAATCTTCATTCTCCTTTCCTCAGTGAGGAAATAAAGAGAATGTCATGGAATCATTTTTCATCTTTTAAGTAGCAAAACAAATGTATTGTCCTTTAGCACTACTTAAATTAACTGCACATTCTCCTTTACCTTATTCCAACCTTCTTTGTGTGGGGAGGTAAGACCATTTCATCTTTGTGTTGTCCCACAATGCTTCTCCATATCATACAAGTTGGCTTCAAAAGTTTGTTGTCATTCAAATTACCAATCTAGTATTTGTCTCTGATAAATCAACTTAATAGTACCTCACTTTGTACAGCTGTATTATTTGAATGATGTAATGTTTATTCCATTAATTATACGCTGAGCTATAAAATATAGCTATGCATATCTTTCTATTTAAGTGAAAGAAGGGGAAACAGGCTACTGTGTTTTCCAAGAATGTAGGATCTGTGCCAAGAACAGGATTAACACTAGTGTTACACACAAGAACCAAGACAGAAGAGGATCTCATTGTGAATTGCAAGATGATGGGTTAGCAAGGTTGTTTAACAGGAAAGAGGAATAGCCCAGAGTTAATCTTTTCCTTCCTAGATGGTGAAAACTATGGATGAGTCTATGCATTATAAAGAGATAATAAAACATAATGAAGTAAATGGTGGACTGAGTCAAGAGATCCTATGGCCAAGATTTGATGGAAATGAAAGTGGGCAGCACTGACTGAGACACCAAAAGTTTGCACAGGCGGGTAACCTGGGTGGCTCAGTCAGTTGAGCCTCAACCTCTCAGGTCATGATCCCAGGGTCATGGGATCAAGACCCCTGTCAGCCTCCACACTAAGTGTGAAGCCTGCTAAAAATTCTCTCTCCTCTCACTTCTCTCTCTCTCTCTCTCTCTCTCTCTCTCTCTCTCTCTTTCTCTCCCTACACACCCCCTTGTCTTGCTTGTGCACGCACTAATAAATAAATAAATAAATAAATAAATAAATAAATGTCTGAACACACTAAAGAAAGAGCATTTTATCTTTTTGAGCCTGACTTCACATTGAGTCATGGGGTCAGCAAGGCATAGGCTGCGAAAGGGTCCTTCAAGAAGCAAAAATCTCTATAGGAACAAAGTTAAGTTCTACTACATTGACTTTTTATTATTACATAAGTGACTGGTAATTTGCAAGATAACTAGGAAAAAGTTTTCATAAAATTTGATATGGTACTGGCATAAGGACAGACATATAGATCAATGTATTAACATTGAGCATCTAAACATAAACTCTCACATTATAGTGAACTGATTTTCCACAAGGGTGCCAGACAATTAAATGGAATAAGACTAGTCTTTGTAACAAAAGGTACTGGGACAAATGGATATCCACATGCAAAGTAATAAAATCAGACCTCTACCCCATAGCATATATACAAAATTAACTTAATATCTAAGAGCTAAAACGATAAAACTCTTAGAAAAAAGCTTACGTGTATATGTTCGTGACTGGAATTGACAATGATTTCTTAGACATGACACCAAAAGACAAAAGCAGATTAAGTTTACTTCATCAAAATTAAACACTACTATGCTTCAAATATCACCGTCAAGAAAGTGAATAGGCAAGTGACTAAATAGGAGAAAAATACCTGAAAATCCTGTATCTGCTAAGTGATTTGTATGTAGGCTATTTAAATAACTCTTCCAATAATGAAAAGACAATCCAATATAAAAATGGAAAAAGAATGGATTAGTTCTTTAAAGACGATACAGAAATGGATAATAATCACGTTAAAAGGGAGATGTTTGGGGTGCGTGTGTGCCTCAGTCAGTTAAGTTTCTGACTTTGGCTCAGGTTACGATCTCACGGTTCGTGAGTTCGAGCCCCTCATCGAGCTCTGTGCTGACAGCTGGGAACCTGGAGCCTGTTTCAGATTCTGTGTCTCCCTCTCTCTCTGCCCCTCCCCTGCTCACACTGTCTCTCTCAAAAGTAAAAGAGACACGTTCAACATTATTAGTTGTAAAAATGCAAACCAAAAACCACATGATGCCATTTCTTAGCCACTAGAATTGCTACCATAAAAGCAACAGATAATGACAAACATTGGCAAGAATCAGGAAAATGGGAACTCTCAAAAACTGCTGATGAAAATGTAATGTTGCTGCCACTTTGGAAACAGTCTGGCAGTTCCTCAAAAGGTTAAACTAGAAAAACAATTGTTTTAAACTTATTTGAGAGAGAGTGCACAAGTAGGGTAGAGGAACAGAGGAGAGGGAGGGAGAGAATCCCAAGCAGGCTCCATGCTCAGAGCAGAGCCCAATGTAGGACTCGATTCCACAACCCTGAGATAATGACCTGAGCTGAAATCAAGAGCCAGCCACTCAACCGGCTGAGCCACCCACGTGCCTGCCCCTCCTCAAAAGGTTGAAAAAACAAAACAAAAACAAACAAAAAAGGTTTATTTAACAGAGTTACCATATGAACTAGCAACTGTATTTATAGGTATATACCCAAGAGAAATCAAAACATGTTCACATAAAAAGGTGTTCATCACACAAACAATAACCTCAAAATGGATGAAAGACCTCAATGGAAGACAGGAAGCCATCAAAATCCTCGAGGAGAAAGCAGGCAAAACCCTCTTTGATCTTGCCCACAGCAACTTCTTATTCAAAACGTCTCCGGAGGCAAGGGAAACAAAGGCAAAAATGAACTAGGGGGACCTCATCAAAATAAAAAGCTTCTGCACAGTGAAGGAAACAATCACCAAAACTAAAAGGCAACCGACAGAATGGGAGAAGGTATTTGCAAATGACAGATCAGATAAAGGGTTAGTATCCAAAATCTACACAGAACTTCTCAAACTCAACACCCGGAACACAAGTAATCCAGTGAAATAATGGGCAAAAGACATGAATAGACACTGCTCCAAAGAAGACATCCAGATGGCCATACAAATCAAAACCACACTGAGATACCACCTTGCGCCTGTCTCTGTTTTCTAAGAAATTAAGGAAACGAAACAAACAAACAAAAAACTATAATCAGTAGTATCTTTTTATACTGGGTCTGATAGTTCTGTTTTTTCTAGAACTATCCCTGTTACTTCTTTTGATTCCTATCTGCCAGAAAAGTGAACTAAGTCCTAGTTAGTTGGAGAAAATTAACTAATTTTTCATATTTGAGAGGAACTTGTATATGGTAGAACATAGTGGCAACCACCAGGATTCTCTTTTTTTTTTTCCTTCTGAGTAAAATAGGATTGTTGCTTGTTTCACACATTCTGACATCACGATTTCATCTATTCTTTTTAAACCTTTCTTCAAATGGATATATAGGAATGTAGGAATTTTCAAGGCAAATACCAAGAAAAAGATTTTCCAAGAAAGATATTCTGTGACATAGCCTTCTGACTGTAACCATGTGTAACACATCAACCCAAATAATAAAAAATTCATATAACGCCGTTGTGTTAGAGGCATCCCAACAACACCCAGATTTGATTATTGACCAGAAGAGCTCCCAGACCTCAGCATATAGTTGTACTCATGCCTGTGGTTTGGTATGGGGAGAGGATAGAAAGGCCAATCAGCACAGAGAAAAGGTGCATGGGGTGAAGGCCAGAGGAGACCAAGCACAGGCTTCCAGGAATCCTTTCTCTATGGAGTTAGCAGGATGTGCTTAATTCCTCCAACATCAGATTAGGACAGCACAGGTAAAATATTGTCTGCCAGTACGAGGTTTATGGATACTCAGTGCCCGAGTTCTCATCAAATGCTAATCACATAGGCATCTTCTCCTTAGCATGTCCCAAAATTCCAGGTTTTCAGAAGGAAATCAAGTGTACGGCCTTAAGCACATTGATTGTACCAGCACTTAGGCAGAGTGAACCACTCTTAAGCAGCTAGGGAATGGTGGGAACCCTCCTTAAATCCAAGATCCCAGGGAACCACCAAGGGCCAGTCATTCAAGTAGGATGTTCTGAGGGTAGCCATCTTTGGCCTGCTGGATGAAATCTGTTCTTCATAGGAATTATACCCTTGACGTCATTTTTGGTGGTGTCTTCAAGTTTTATTTTACTAGCAAGTAACATGATGGTTACCATGGTACTGGTTTCAGTTTCATCATCCATATGAAGTAGGTATTTGTACAAAAATTACTAAGGCAATATTAGGTCGTTATAATCTTTTTTTATGTGATTAAGTTTTCATTATGATTCTAAGATACAATCAACATAATGATTTTGGATTTAAAATTAGAATAAAATCTCTTAATTATATGGAAAACCCAGGTTTGATTCATATAGTGCTCAATCCCTGTTTATAGTTATAAGATATTTGATCATATTCACCAATTGTTTTCTTGCCTAAGTATATGAATAACTTTTGTATGTTTGTGTATTGCTTTATGTATTTTCATATACTTTCATATGGGAGAGAGTCTCCATATTGTGTTACTTTGATCTCTATCTTAATTTTTAAGGTGACTGTATCATGTGTTAATATATGCAAAGAGTAGCTTCAATGGACACCCTGTTTTGTTGTTGCTGTTGTTTTATACATTTAATAAGCCTTATTTTTCACAGCACTTTTAAGTTCACAGCAAAATATAATAGAAAGTACAGAGAGTCTCCATATACCATACCATGCTCCCATACATGCCTAGCCTCCCCTGTTGTTGTCAACATCTTGCACGACAGTGGTCCATTTTAGTAGTATATGTTTTTTTCAGTTCCTTTGTTTAATGTTGAGCGAGAGAGCATGCATGTGTGTGAGCAGCAAAGGGGCAGAGAGAGAGGGGAGAAAGAATCCTGTGCTGTCAGCACAGAGCCTGATGCAGGACTTGATCCAATGAACAGTGAGATCATGACCTGAGCTCACATCCAGACTTGGACACTGAACCAAATGAGCCACCCAGGCACCCTGAGAACTGTGATACATTTTATATGGACACTAAGTCATCATTTTAAGGCAAAGTCTCTAATTTGCATTAGTGTTCAGCCTTGGTGTTATACATTCTATGAGTTTTCACAAATGTGTAATGATGTGAAACCACCTTTGTGGTATCGTGTGAAAGAGTTTCACTGCCTTAAAAGTCCTCTGTGCTGTGCCCCTTTATCCCTACGTTCACCCCAACCCTTACCTCCATAGTCTTGCTCTTTCCAGAGTGTCATATAGTAAGAATCATACAGTGGATATCGTTGAATGTTTAGAAAATTAAAATTCCCCGGCAATTGAATGTAGGCATTCAAGATATTCTTTGCCCTTTGTTTTGTTTAGTTGATCATCAGTAGAGGATCTGACGACCTCTGCTTTCCATGAAAAAAGCATGATTTCTCTAGATGTGTGTCACCTAATGGGGAGGGTTGAGAAAAATGACATCGTGAACCACTACATAGCACTCACATTAGGATCATCCTCCTCTGTGTTGTGCGGTGGGTCTAGTTAGACTCTCTAGCAATGGAAGGAGATAGTCTCAAGAGGTTAGAACTTTATCAAACTGGAATGCCAATGTCTTCTTACTTACCTTGCCATTGGAAATAAGGCCAGGGAGAGTCTGTTTGCTATGGTTTGGCCATGCTGCAAAGTACAATAGCTATGGAGCTCTAGCTCTATAGAGCCCACTTTGTGAGGGGGTGTTTCATCCTAAATCTGAACAGTCTCTACTGAAGGGCTGGGGAAGTTCTGCTGTGTGACTGCAAAGTAAACATACTCTCTTTTAACTCCTCTCATAGTGGAGGTCCAGAAAAATCATGCTAGTTTCAGTTTGACATTGTTAGCTTATGATCATCATTCTCCTAACGATACCAGTTTCCTCCAGTGTCATAGAGTCAGTCAGTGATGGTCATTGTAAACATCATTCACCTGTAGGTGTCAAATTCCGATAAAACCTATTCTTGCTTTTGGTCAATATAGAGGAGAAAGTAAGATTTCTTAGTGCTTTAAGCCTCCAAATAGTATAATAACCATTCAGTGTAGTGTGGTTTCCAGGTGTGGTCCCAAAGCAATACTTTTTGACAAATCATAAGCCGTACACTTGTAATTTCCTCTATTTTTCAATTGTTGATTTACCATGTATTTTGCTTTCTTCTCTAGGAGCAGATAAGAATGCTGAGGAAGATTCTATAGCCAGGTAGGATTTTTATGGATTTGTAAAACTGACATTTGCTGGGGCACCCGGATGGCTCAGTCGGTTAAGGGTGTGACTCTTGATTTCAACTCAGGTTTGTGAGTTCAAGACCCACGACGGGTTTTGCACTGACAGCCTACTTGGGATATCATTCCCTCCTTCTGTGTGCACTCACTCTCAAAGTATAAAGGAATGAAATGAAATGAAACAGAAAATTAAAGGAAAGGAAAGGAAAGGAATGAACTGAAAATTATGTGTTTCCTAAGGGAACACAGAGAACAAAAGCAGTTGGTGAGTGTTCTACCCTGGACTAAACACTATATCCTATACATAACATCTGTTAAGTTATACAGTCATTGCATAGCTTTGCAAAGTATCTCTGTTATTGTAGCCTACTTTTTATTACTATCGCAACTGTTGTTCACGGAGGTTGATTACTCGACCATGATTCCATAGTTAATGAGTAACTGAGGGGTTTGCCCGTCAGCTTGTGTAGCTTCCACATCCATTCTCTGGTTCCTCAGTGGCACTAAGATGAAGACACAGATCCTAGGGCAGATCAACTCAGAATGTCAAAGCTAATGATGTCGGAACTCTAATTTAGGGTTTTCTTAAGAACCCAGGTTAGTCCAAGCATTTGGCCTTATATATTTGACCAGTAGTGCTAGCAAAAGTAATCAGTGCAGTGGTAACAAATCCCTTGTTTTTACTACCCGAGATTTTAGGGTGGATGTCAGCTACGGCCATGGTGTCATGGCTTTTACATAATAAGCAAGATCAAGTCAGGCATATCCTTAGATGTTGTAATATCTCCTATTCTTGAGACAAATGAGTTTTCTGTAAGGGAAGGATATCTAGTTGTTACGTTATGTTAATTAAATTCAGCCTCTATTTCGAGGATATTGCTATATGATTCCCTTTGGGCTAGTATGCTTAACCAGTTCTAGGAAGCTTTTTCTTTTTTTGGAGATTTTTTTCCCCATGATTTTTCTATACTGTGTTTTTGCCTTTTTACTTTCTTCTCTGGTTTTCTTGGTATTTTTTTTCCATTAATTTTTCCAATTGTGCCAGCTAAGGACTCTCCATTTTTCCAGAGGCCAAATCAAAAGCACTTAGAATCTCAAGATTTAGTGAACCTCAGAGATTAATTCATCACAATACCCTCTGGTACTTCAACCTATGTTTAACCTCCTTGTCCGATGGTTGTACCCATGGAGATTTGAAACTCAAGAGAGATTGAAGTCACCTAGTGGGATATGATAAGTGACAGAAATGAGATTTAAATTTGGGTTCTTTTCTTTTTTTCTTTACTTCCTTTCTTTCTTTGTTTTTTGTGTTCATCTTGTAGGCAAATGTTTTAATAATAGAAAGCTGGGAAGTGGGTATAATGAATACAATGACAGAGGGTAAGAATCGAATTAGCAGAGGAGATCAGGTTTCAATAAGAACAACACTGAGTTGTATAGGAATAAGACTTTTAAAGAAGATGTCAGAATATGGGGGTTTATGCCAAGTGAGATAAAGGTGAATGACAGGAATGAAGGACCTAGGATTAGGGGAGTTGTTTAGAATAGCATATTCAAATAGAGAGTTCAAGAGTGTCCTGACCAGGTTTCTGCTTCTGTGTGTGTTGGTATCATTGAAGGTGTGAGCATACCTCAGATTTTCTGATGAGACAGATTAAAAATCATTTGAGCTGCTGGGAAGAGTCTGTTTACAGCAAATAGAAATAAGATATCCCCTACTTCCACCCCAACTGAGGGAGGATAGCTTAGATGCTCTCAAGGAATTGGAGGTGGGGGGTGGAGATTCTGAACTACAGAGATGTATGGCCCAAGACAAGCTGTCTCCTCACTCCACCTCTTTTCCTAAATCTGTGATGCCCTTCCCATGTACCTGTAGGGCTGGGCAGGGCTAGGATTGACTTGTCAAATCAGTAAGGGAGCTTCATCTGGATCGGTGATAACATGCCTAGGTTGAGGTGACTGTGTGGATGACTGAGACTCCCAATTCGCTTGTTCTCCAGGAGCAGGACATGGCTCCTACCCTCGGTCATTTGAGCCCATCCTTGTTGTAGGAGTCTGTGCCTTCATAGGCTAAAGATCGAAAGTTTGGGCAATGCCACAGAACCGTGCCGAAGAGTGATGTAGGAGTGGGAGCTCATAGGGAAGAAAATATTCAGGCAGTGTATAAAGAAATAGAGGCACAACTACCAGGACCATTTTGATCGCAGTCTCTGTCCTTGGGTAGCTACATGCCCCTGAAGGCTTGGAATGTCTTGCTAGTTATTATGGACCTAAATAAGGCAAGACAAGTGTAGGAACAAAGTTGGCCTTGGGAACTTGTAATCTTTTAATCTCTAGTTAGTACTGCCATTCATACCATAGAAATTTTACTTGGATATATTTACTTAAATGGAGGTCTACCTGACACACAATGTAATATGTGATGCAAGTACTCTGGATGTTCCATCATGCTCGCCATAAGCGTAGCTCCCATCTGTTAATGTATGGTGCTATTACAATACCACTGACCTGATTCCCTATGCTGTACCTTTGAGCCTTGTGATTTATTCATTCTATAACTGGAACCCTGAACTTCCCTCTCCCCTAACCCCGTTTTGTCCATCCCCCCACCTCCCCTCCCTTCTGGCAAGAGTCAAATCTCTGCATTTATGGGTCTGTTTCTGCTTTTTCTCTGTTTGTTCATTTGTTACCCTTTTTAGATTCTACATAGAAATGAAACCATATAGGATTTGTCTTTCTCTGTCTGACTTATTTCACTTAGCCTCCTACCGTCTAGGTATATCCATGATGTTTCAGATGGCATGATCTCATTCTGTTTTATAGCGGCATAATATTCCATTGTGTGTGTGTAAGTGTGTGTGTGTGTGTGTGTGTGTGTGTGGTCTGTTCATGTATTGGTGGACACTTGGGTTGCTTCCATATCTTGCCGATTGTAAATAATGCTATAATAAATATAGGGTGCATATATCTTTTCAAATTAGTATTCCCATTTCCCTTGGGTTAATAAATACCCAGTATTGGAATTACTGGATCCTATGGTATTTGTATTTTTAATTTGTTGAGGCCCTTCCTTACTGGCTTTCATTGTGGCGATACCAATTTACATCCCATGACCAGCGCACACAGTTTTTTTTTTCCACACCCTGAGCAACCCTTGTTGTTTCCTGTGTATTGAAACTGAGCCATTGTGACAGATGTGAGGTGAGAAGTCGTTCTGGTAATGTTTATAGATACAATTTTCAACATTTCAGAGAATTCTCTGCCTGTCACACTTGGTTATGGAAACTCAGACTGGGTCTTTTCTGGAGATTTCACAGGTTAGGAGAGGTGGAGGCAAAATAGAGAACTTAAAGGTTTTTTTTTCAATATATGAAGTTTGTTGTCATATTGGTTTCCATCCAACACACAGTGATCATCCCAAAAGGTACACTTCTCAATACTCATCACCCACCCTCCCTTCCCTCCCACCCCCATCGACTCTCAGTTTGTTCTCAGTTTTTAAGAGTCTCTTATGATTTGGCTATCTTCCACTCTAACTTCTTTTTTTTTTTCCTTCCTCTCCCCCATGGTTTCTGTTAAGTTTCTCAGGATCCACATAAGAGTGAAACCGTATGTTATCTGTCATTCTCTGTATGGTTATTTCACTTAGCATAACACTCTCCAGTTCCATCCATGTTGCTACAAAGGGCAATATTTCATTCTTTCTCATTTCCACATAGTACTCCATTGTGTATATAAAGCACAATTTCTTTAACAGGTCCAAATGTTGAAAGACCTATACTCTGAAAACCGTAAAACACTTATGAAAGAAATTGCAGGTGATGGAAAGAGAAAGACATACAATGCTCATAGATGGGAAAAATACATAGTTTTAAAGTGTCTACACTACCCAAAGCAATCTACAGGTGTAATGCAAGCCCTGTCAACATACCAACAACATTTGCCAGAGAGGTAGACATACAATCCTAAACGTTGTATAGAACCACAAAAGGCCTTGAATGGCCAAAGCAATATTGAAAAAGAGGAAACATGGTGGTATCACAATCTCAGCTTTCAAGTTTTATTTCAAAGCTGTAGTAATCCAAACAGAATGGTGGGTACTGGCGTACAAAATAGACTCATAGCTCAGTGGACTAGAACCAAAAAGCCAGAATTAAATCCACCACTGTATGGTCAGTTCATCTTCCACAAACAGGAAAGACTATCCAGTGAGGAAAAGGCAGTCTCTTCACCAAATGGTGTTGGGAAACCGGACAAGCCACATGCCAAAGAATGAACCTGGACCAATTTCTTTACCATAAGAGAAATAAACTCAAAATGAATTAAATACCTAAGTGTGAGACCTGAAACCATAAAAAATCCTTGAAGAGAGCACAGGCCGTCATTTCTCTGTGGCTGTAGCAACATTTTACTAGTTCTGTCTCCTGAGCCAAGGGAAACAAAACAAGAACAAACTATGGGGACTACATGAACCCACAAAGCTTTTGCACAGTGATGGAAACCGTCAAAACTAAAAGGCAAGCTCTGGGATAGGAGAACATATTTGAAAATGTTTTGCAAATCCAGAAAAGTGTTAGTATCCACAATATATAAAAAATTTATACAAGTCAACATCCCCCCTCCAAAAAAGCCCAGTTCAAAATGAGCAGAAGACATAACCAGACATTTTTCGAAAGACAACATACAGATGGTCATCAGACACATGAAAAGATGTTCCCCAAAACTACAACGAGATACCATGTCACACCTGTCAGAATGGCTACACTCCAAGACACAAGAAGCAAGGGTTTGCGAGGATGTGGATACAAAGGAAACCTCTTGCACTGTTGGTGGAAATGCAAATGTGTGCGGCCCCTGTGGAAAACAGTATGGAGGTTCCTCACAAAATTAAAAACAGAACTCTCCTATGATCCAGTAATTGCACTACTGGATACTACCCAAAAGAATACAAAAACACGAATGGGTGGGACACACGCACCCCTGTGTTTACTGCAGCATTATTTCCAATAGCCAGCGCAAGTGTCCATTGACAAATGAGTGAACGAAGTTGTCCTGTATATATGTATGTATGTGTGTATGCGTAATACACACACACACACACACACACACACACACACTGGAATATTACTCAACCATGAAACAATGAAATCTTGCCATTTGCAATCACCTGGATGGAGCCCGAGAATAGTATGGTAAGCAAATTCAGGGAAAGAGAAATACCATATGATTTTACTCATGTAGCACTAAAGAAACAACAATTGAGCAGAGGGAGAAAAAAAAGGGAGAGACAAACCAAGAAATAGGCTCTTAACTGCAGAGAACAAACAGATGGTTCCCAGAGAGGAGGTGATTGGTGGGAGTGGTGAAAGAGGTGATGGGGATGAAGGAGTTCCCTTGTCATGATGAGCACGGGGTGAGTACGTTTTTGGTGAATCACTATATTAATAAACTAAAATAACCCTGGATGTTACTATTACTGGAATTAAAATAAAAATTAATGAAAAAACCAGTGGCCACCTTTTAATTATACCAAGAAATTTTATTTAATAAACAGCTGAACTTTCACTTAATTTTTGAAATTTTGTTTTTAAATAAATGAACATGTTTTTGTTGTATATTTTTGCTCTAAAGGATTTGCGACACACCTGGTCCTGATGATTCATGGTCTACATCAGCTAGCCAAGACTTAGATTTTGGTACCAAGGTAAAGTACCCTCCTGTGAAACTCACTTTCCTGCTCTGAATAGAGTTTTCTCCCTTATTTACTCTGAAAATTTAAGAGGAGACTGTGTATCATCATTTTATGTGTGTCATGGAAAGTTAGCAAAAACAAACCACTCTACAGATACATGACATGTTGAATGTTTGTTTTGTTTTGTTTTGTTTTGTTTTGTTTTGTTTTACTTTGGTATCCTAGAGATGGAGGCTGATAAAAGAATGGGCTGGAAAATATATAATGACCGTCAAATTATATTGGGAAAATCTTTCCCATAATGGAGGCAATATGACATTTGGTTAAGGATAAAGATTCTTACTGTGATAGTAACATGACTGATAATACTCATGCCTAAATGAAATCTTATTGGGTCCAAGTATCTATTGTAGGTTGCCCCCGCCCCGGGCAAGTTTTATTTTGGTGAGATACAGGATTTTCCTTTGGCTCTATCCTTTGTTCTACATTTAGACTAAAATCATATTAGAAATGTAGAAAATTAGATGTTTACATTATTTCTCAACATTTACGTTACAAAGGTTTTTCCCTATAGTTTTGAAATAACTCCACAAAGAGTAAGTTAAAATTGTGCATCTCCCCGAAGAATACGTATTTTGCTGAAAAGAGTAGCTCTATGAGCAGAGGCTCTTCATAGCCAAGTTGTCAAATTTATAATTTCAGAAGTCTTTCATATTCTAGCTTTTAAAAATATCTCCTCCTAG
The DNA here is from genome assembly GCF_016509475.1 of Prionailurus bengalensis. Taxonomy (NCBI): domain Eukaryota; kingdom Metazoa; phylum Chordata; class Mammalia; order Carnivora; family Felidae; genus Prionailurus; species Prionailurus bengalensis. The sequence goes on from NW_025091155.1 coordinate 475,738, forward strand.
TTCTTGTGTCAGATTCTAAAATTTAAAGTTTCAGACATGTGATATTTATTTAAATATTCATTTCAAAACCCCTAAATCATTATAAGCTCCTGGAGGTTAGGAAACACAATTGTTTGACTCCTGGAGCTGCTAGAATAAAGTCTTGCTTGGAAGAAGCAATGTCATAGTTTTTTAATGTGAATAAATGAGTAGGGAAATGCAATTCCATAGAATGGAGTTTGAAAAGCAACGAAATACGCATGATATATCACAATTAAATATGTGAATTTAAAAAGTCAGGCTTCAGTTTATATTCCGTTTTAGTGTTTAATACGTATAAACGCAAATGAATTCTATTGAGGAAATCAGGAGTTACATACGAAAGAAGGTTACAGTATATTTTTAGTATCCTCCCATTGTGAGCTTAGAATTGCAGAGAAAAAGTCCTCAGCCTTTGTTTGTGTAACCCCAACTGTGTCCCATTACATACATCCTTTGAAGGTTCCCATATCTTCCTAGAATTCTCATTCCCAATTCTTTTTCCATAGTGAAAGTTGATGTGTTAAGAACCTTTCCTTTTTCCATTCTTTTGTTAGTCTAGTAATAGTTTATAGCTTTTCGGAAGGGATAGATGCCAGGAAGTGAACATTTGTTTATACTGAAAAAACTTAAATTCTTTATTACAGTATTTGTAAGCAGATAACTGTAGAGTGATAAAAGTCAGTATTATTAGAGACACACTGTGAATCGAAGCCTCTGTTTTGCATATAGTTTTATATATATCTTTAAAAGGTTTAAAAAAGACTATTGTTCATAGTATATTCCCAATCCTACTTATGTACCCGTTAAAAAGTGTATGTTGTTTCCACTTACCTTCTTTTGCTCACATTTCTCCTTTTCTTCCTTGTCTTAAGCTCATGCTTGATTGATTGTTCATGTTTTATTTTTTTTCCTTTTTTCCTCTTCTCCCCCCATGCTTTGTAAGGCATTTTTGATGTTTTTCAAGTTTATTTATTTTGGAGGGAGAGAGAGAGACAGAGTGCAAGCAGGGTAGGGGCAGAGACAGAGGGAGACACAGAATCCAAAGCAGGCTCCAGGCTCCCAGCTGTCAACACAGAGCTCAATATGGGTCTCAAATCCACAAACCGTGAGATCATGACTCATGAGCTGAAGTTGGACGCTGAACTGACTGAGCCACCTACGTGTTCCCCCCACCATGCTTTTTTTTTTTTTTTCATGGTTTACCCCCACAATAAGGTTTCCTTGCAGAAAACATTTCTTTAGTGTCTGTTCTTTTAGTACATCACTTTCTGTCAACTCCGTTTTCAACATATTGGTTATGGAATTCTACTGTCTGTGTGTGGTTTTCATCCATGACTTATTGCCCCACAAGGTTTATTATTTTTTCCTCTTTCTTGAAAGGAGCTGAGCTAAATGTTTTTGTAGTGTTTGTATTTCTCTTGGAAAGGGAGGGAGAGAGAGAGAGAATGAGCAAGTGCTAGTAGGGAGGGGCAGACATAGAGGGAAGGAGGGAATCTCAAGCAGGTTCTGCACTGTCAGCACAGAGCCTGTTGTGTGGCTTGAGCCCCACTAACAGTGAGTTCATGACCTGAGCTGAAATCAAAAGTGGGTCACCTAACTGAATGAGCCACCCAGTGGTCCTGTAAGGAGCTACATTTAAACAGTCATATTTGTCTTTAGTGTTTTGAGGAACAGAAGCCACTTAAACTGTTTGCAATTCCAACTTACTGACATAAGATACCACTGAAGAGTAAGTTTGTATATTTACTCTTACAAGAGGTACTTCATGCCAGTCTAAATCATGCAAACACTTCACAAGATAACATATTTAAATTTCTTAGTGTTAGTTTTTTCAACATGCTTTCAATTACCTAGGGTTCAATGTTTATCTGAGATTATTTTGGTAAAGCATTTACCCGATATTAATCAGTTACAGGTACGGCGAGTAACATTTTGAGACTACCTATGAGATCCCTCACCACATGAAAAAATGGAGACTGGTAATAAATAGTAAATGGCATAACTGAGATGTGAATCTACATTTGAATGATTCCAAAGCCTGTGTTCCTTGTGTAATGGTGATCATTTGGTAATGGTGAATATTACAGTGATTTTATTGAATTGGATTCTTATAATCCTTAAAGCTATTAATTCTATTCTAGAATGTCCCAAAACCACATGTAGCAAAGCTACTGCATTCTTCTTGGCAATTCATTAAAAACGGCAAGCTATTGGAAGACTTGTATTATTCACTAATTCTTGTCCCTTCTTGTGTTATTCACTAATTTGAAGTTACAGATATTTTCATGTCCTCTTTACTTTGTTTTCTACTAAGAGAGCAAAACGTGGCACTGTGAAACCAGAAGGGGGAACCTTATCTGAGGACAACAATCCTGATTCTGAAAATAAAGATATGGCTGAAACCCTTTCCAAACCACCAGTCAGAGTTTACGGTGATCCTCTTCCTGTTTTACCATCATCTAAATCTCTTCTGAAACCTTCTCCAAGACGTTAGCTGTCCTTGGTCTTGCAAAGGTAAGTTGTTTTGTTTTATACTGCCCCACCCCATACCATCCTCTTGCTCCTTATAATGATGAAAAGGATCTTAGGAAGAAATGGATGTCCTCAAGATCATAATAGAAATCAGTGTAATGACAACAGAGAGGAAGGTACAGGATTGAAATTTAGAAAGTTTGGTGGGAGTAGACAATTCTCTTGTATGCCTTTATGGAAGCAAAGAAGGAGAAGGCAGCTGGAAAGAATAGCTCGATGCATATGAAGATGAGGAGGGGGGTGAAGGGGAAGAATTCATTTTAGAGGGGCGAGAGGAACTTAAAGTATGAAGAGTTGAGAGAAAGTATCATAAAATCACAGCAGCAATAGTGGGATTAAGGCAGAGCAGATGCTCTTTAAATTATAAAATGTGGGAGAAAATATTAAGTGAAAATTAAGAAAAAAAAGCCAGGTAACAAAAAAAATATATGCTTAGACTCTTCTGAATGACTTACAGCTGATTTCTGTGAAGAACTGGAAGAAATTTTTGCCCTTACGTTTCAGTTTAATAAAGGTGATATCCTAGATTTAGTTTAGCAAAACCTGTTTCTAAGGAATGCAAAGTGAAATCTGTTTTAGGCCATACCAGGTTGATTGCGAATTTTCAATTTTTGGCTATTGTTTTTTTGGGGCTTCTAAGGTAACTTACAGTGTGGTATAATCTTAGTATATTTTAGGTCTTTTTGAGTAGAAAGAGAGGAAATAAACATTTATTCTTTTCATTAAGTAAAATTTCTGGTGATGTAAATAAGGTTCTTTATCCGTGAAATGAAAAACTAAATTTGAAGCTGCAACACTGAATTTGTTTTTTTTGTTTTTTAGTTTATTTATTTATTTTGAGAGAGAGAGCAAGCAGGGTAGGGACAGGGAGAAAGGGGAGAGACATAGAGAATCCCAGACAGGCTCTTCATTGTCAGCACAGAGCTCGACGCATAGCTCAGACTCACAAACCGGTTTGCGAGATGATGACCTGAGCCCAAATCAAGATGCTTAACTGCCTGAGCCACCCAGGTGCCACTTAAGCTGCCACACTCTGAAAAAATATATATATATAAAATATGTTTTCTGCATTCTGAATTATCTTTTTTAAATTTTAAGTTTTCAACTGTTTATGTATTTTGAGAGAGAGAGAGAGAGAGAGAGAGAGAGTGAGATTGAGACAGAGGCAGAGAGAGAGAGAGAGTGAGCAGAGGCAGAGAGAGAGAGAGAGAGAGACAGAGACAGAGAGAGAGAGAGAGAATCCTAAGCAGGCTCTGTGCTGCTGGTGTCAAACCTGACACAGAGCTTGAATAACCTGAGCCAAAATTAAGTTGGACGCCTAACCAGCTGAGCCACCCAGGTGCCACTCTTTTTTTAATAGTATCTGCATAGAATAGACACATGCACACATACCAAATGAATGAACTCAACATGTATAAATTTTTGTCTAATATGAACTCTTTGTCATGACAGAATCATAAGGCAGGAAAGTTTCCAAGAGAGTATGCAAAATTCTTTGTAGGAGATGATTTTTACTTTTTTGAAGATTTCTGACAATAGATACATTTTTAAAAGAATATTTATTTATTTTTGAGAGAGATGGAGCATGAGCGGGGGAAGGGCAGAGAGAGAGGGAGACACAGAATCTGAAGCAGGCTTCAGGCTGAGCTGTCAGCACACAGCCTGACACGCGGGGCTCGAGCTCAGGAACCATGAGATCAAGACCTGAGCTGAAGTCAGATGCTTAGCCGACTGAGTCCCCCAGGCACCCCAAGATACATTTTATATTATTCAGGGGAAACTTTAGTATTCATAGTTGTTCAATTTAGCATGTAAATTCTTTCATGTCTAAAACTGAGAAAGACTGCTGAGTTGATTTTTTTTTAGTCCCTTTCTTCTTTCCTCCTGGGAATGTTCAGTCCTGCTTGATAATCACACATGTATTTGAAGACTTTAAAATCTTCGAATTGGATGATCATAAACATATTAGTTGCTTAATGCTAGATTCCTTCTCGGGTCCTTAACTACCTTCCAATATGGTGTAGATAGGAAATTAGAGCTCTTCATATGCTGTTCCCAGTGGAATAATAAAACTATATGAAATTTTAAATCGGTTTTTATATTTTTATTAGACTTCATGGTAGTTCTGGAAAATGGCTCAAAATTCTGTAATCCTGTATTTCTCTTCTATACTTTAAATCTTGTGCCTTAAGATTAATATTTTTGTTTGTTTTACTATTTTTTTTAATGTTGATTCTTGAGAGAGAGTGAGGGAGCATATGAATTGCAAGCCAACTCCATGCTTCGTGTGGACCTGGTGCAGGGCTTGATCCCACGGCCTTGGGATCATGACTCGAGCTGAAACTAAGAGTTGGACGCCCAACTGACTGAGACACCCAGGTGTCCCAAGATTAATTTTTAAAAGCAGTATTCATATAAAATCCTGAATTAGTGTTTCACAGTTAAAACATTTTATGACTCTTAATGCCATTCATTACAGAAATGAATATTTGTCTATATTAGTAAAAGCATATTTTACATCCTTAAAACTAATGTTGAAATATAGAGTTGAAATCTTGAATCTCATGGTTTTTTCCCCCCTGCTTTAGGTATTGTATTATTTTTACTCTTTAAAAATATTTTTAGTGTTTGTTTATTTTTGAGAGAGAGAAAGTGAGGGAGAAGGGGAAGGGTAGGGAGAGGGGGACAAAGGATCCCAAGCAGGCTCTGTGCTGACAGCAGAGAGCCTGATGCGGAGCTCGAACTCATGAACCAAGAGCTCATGACGTGAGCCAAATTCGGAGACTTAACTGACTGAGCCACTCAGGCGCCCCTCCCCTGTTTTCATTATTATTCTTTGTTTATTCTTTATTTTTATTATTTTACAATTTAGTGTCCAGTTAGGGAATATATAGTGTGTACAGTGTAGTTTTGGATTCAGGAGTAGATTCCCGTGATTCATCACTTCCGGATAACCCCAGGGCTCATTCCAACATGTGCCCTCCTCAATGCCCACCATCCCTTTTTTCCACCCCTTTAACTCCCCATCCCCATCAACCCTCAGCTTGTTCTCTGTCTTTTAAGAGCATCGTATGGTTTGCCTCCCTCTAGGTATTTGTAACTATTTTTTCTTTCCCTTCCCCTATTGTCTTGTGTGAAGTTTTCAAATTCCACATATGAGTGAAAACATACGATATCTTTCTCTTGACCGACTTATTTCACTTAGCATCATACCTTCCAGTTGCTTCCACAGTGTTGCAAATGCTAAGATTCCATTCTTATTCATCGCCAAGTCGTATTATTCCATTGTATATAGACCACCACCTCTTCTTTAGCCATTCATGAGTTGATGGACATTTAGGCTCTTTCCATAATGTGGCAATTGTTGATAGAACTGCTATCAACCCTGGGGTACATGTGCCCTTACAAATCAGCACTCCTGTATCCTTTGGATAAATGCCTAATAGTGCTGTTGCTGGGTTGTAGGGTAATTCTATTTTAAATTTTTTGAGGAACCTCCACACTGTTTTCCAGAGTGGCTGCACCAGTTTGCATTGCCACCAACATGGCAAGAGGGTTCCCGTTTCACCACATCCTCGCCAACATCTGTTATTTCCGGAGTTGTGAATGTCACCACCACACTCTGACCGATTGAGGTGGTATCCCAGTGGGGTTTGATTTGTATGTCCTGGATGATGCGTGATGTTGAGCATCTTTGCATGTGTCCATTGGCCATCTGGATGTCTCCTTTGGGAAAGTGTCTATCCATGTCCTCTTCCCCTTTCTTCGCTTACTTGGTTTTCAGGTGTTGAGTTTGGCAAGTTCTTTATAGACTTTTTTATCCTAACCCTTTATGTGATATGCCATTTGCAAATACATATCTTCTCCCATTCCATCGGTTGCCTTTAAGGTTTGTTGATTGTTGCCTTTGCTATGTGGCAGCTTAGTATCTTGATGAGGTACCAAAAGTTCATTTTTGCTTTTATTTCCCTTGCCTCTGAAAGTAAGTAATTTGAGCCTTTGTCTCAACTAAGTAATTGCTGCAGCAGAAGTCAGAGAGGTTGTTGCCTGTTTTCTCCTCTAGGATTTTGATGGTTTCCTGTCTCACTGTTAGCTTTTTCATGCATTGGAGTTTATGTTTGTGTAAGGTGTAAGAAAGTGGTCCAGGTTCACTCTTGTGCATGTTGCTGTCCAGTTCTCCCAGCACCATTAGCTAAAGAGACTGTCTTTTTTGCATTGGCTACTCTTTCCTGCTTTGTTGGAGCTTAGTTGGCCACACATCGGTGGGCCCATTTCTGGGTTCTCTATTCTATTCCATTGGCCTCTGTGCTTGTTTGGAGCTAATACCGTGCGTTTGAGGAGTCCAGCTTTGTAGTTCAGGCTAAAGTCCGGGATTGTGATGCCTCCCCCACTCTGGTTTTCTTTTTCAACCTTACTTTGGTTGTTCTCGGTCTTTTGTGGTTCTTTCCAAAGTTTAGGATTGTTTGTTCTAGTTCTGTGAAGAATGCTGCTGTTATTTTGATTGGGATTGCATTGAATGTACAGATTGCTTTGGGTAGTATTGACATTTTAACAATGATTGTTCTTGCAACCCATGAGCATGGAATATTTTCCAGGTTCTTTGTGTGTTCTTCAGTTTCTTTCATAAGTTTTCTATAGTTTTCAGCATACAGATCTTTTACCTCTTTGGTTAGCTTTAATGCTAGGTATTTTATGGTTTCGTGCAGTGGTAAATGGGATCGATTCCTTGATATCTCTTTCTAATGCTTCATGATTGGTGTGTAGACATGCAACCGATTTGGGTGCATGGATTTTTTATCCTGTAGCTTTGCTATTCAGCAAAGCACGTATCAGTTCTAGCAGTTTTTTGGTGGAGGCTTTCAGGATGTCCACATAGAGTATCGTGTCATCTGCAAACTGTGAAAGTTTGACCTCTTCTTTGCCAACTTGGATGCCTTTTATTCCATTTTGTTGTGTGATGTCTGATTCTAGGACTTCCAACATCATGTTAAACAACAGTGGAGAGAGTAGAAATCCCTTCATGTTCCTGATCTCAGGGGAAAAGCTCTCAGTGTTTCTCCATGGAGGAGGCTATTAGCTGTGGGCCGTTCATATGTGGCTTTTAGGGTTTGAAGGTCTATTCCTTCTATCCGACTTTCTTGAGGGTTGTATTAAGAAAGGGTGCTGTATTTTGTCAAATGCTTTTTCTGCATCTATTGACAGGATCGTATGGTTCTTATCCTTTCTTCTCTTCATGGGATGTGTCATGTTGATTGATTTCTGAATATTGAACCAGCCCTGCCGCCCAGGAATGAATCGCCCTTGATCCTGGTGAATCATTCTCTTAATATACTGTTGCATTATGTTTGCTAGTATCTTGTTGAGAAGAAGAAGAAGGATAAACTCTGCTTTAAATGTCTGGTAGGATTCCCCTGGGAAGCCATCCTGCCCAGGACTCTTATTTGTTGGGAGATTTTTAATAACTGATTGAATGTCTTCACGGGTTATGGGTCTGTTCACGTTTTCTATTTCTTCCCGTTTGGCTTTTGGTAGTGTGTGGGTGTCTAGGAATTTTTCCATGTCTTCCAGGTTGTCCAGGTTGTTGGCGTATACTTTTTCATAGTATCCTCGGATTCTTGTTGTATTTCTGTGGTATTGGTTGTGATCTCTCGTCTTTCATTTGTGATTTTATCTGTTTGGGCCCCTCTTTCTTCCTTTTGAGAAGTGTGGCTAGGGTGTTATCAATTTTGTTTATTTAAAAAAAACACATCTCTTAGATTCATTGATGTGTGCAACCTTGTTTTTGGATTCCATAGGATTTATTTCTACCCGACTCTTTTTTGGTTCTCTTCTTCTCCTGACGTTGGGCTTTCTTTGCTGCTGTGTTTCTAGTTCATTTAGGAGTGAAGTTAGTTTCTGTATTTGGGACCATCCTTGCTTCTGGAGATGGGCCTGGATTACAATGTATTTTCCTCTAAGGACTGCCTTTGCTGCATCCCAAAGGGTTTGGTTTGCGTGTTTTCATTTTCATTTGCTTCCATATGGTTTTTAATTTCTTCCTTAATCGCCTGGTGGACCCATTCTTTCTTGAGTAGGAAGTTCTGTAACCTCCATGCATTTGGAGGTTTTCAATTTTTGTTCTTGTGGTTGATTCCAAGTGTCTGAGCGTTGTGATCTGAAAATATGCATGGTATGATCTCAGTCCTTTTATATTTGTGGAGGGCTGTTTTGTGACCCAGGATGTGATCTATATTGGAGAATGTTCTATGTGTACTTAAGAAGAATGTGCATTCTACTGTTGTTGGATGAAAAGATCTCAATATATCGGTGTTGATATCCATGTATATAAATGTATATATTAAGGCCAATATATATCTATGTATATCTGAATACATCTGGTCCAATGACACATTGGATCTGTGTTTCCTTACTGATTTTCTGCCTTGATGATGCGCCTATTGCCATGAGTGGAGTCTTAAAGTCGTCTACAATCATGGTATTTGTATGTATACATTTATTCATGTTTGTGATTAATCGATTCATATATGTGGGCCTCACTTTGGGGACATAACCATTTGCAACTGTTAGCTCCTCTTGATGGATAGACCCCTTAATTTTGATATAATGCCCTTCTGAATCTGTTACTACAGTCTTTGGTTTAAAATCTGGTCTGTCTGATGGAAGTATGGTGACTTCAGCTTTCTTTTGACTTCTAGTAGCATGATAGGTGGTTGCCCATACCTTCACTTTGAATCTGGAGGTGTCCTGGTGTGTAAAATCAGTGTCTTGTTGACAGCATATAGATGGATCTTGTTCTTTGGTTTTGTTTTGTGTTTTATCCATTCTGATTCCCTGTGTCTTTTGATTGGGGCATTGAGTCCATTCACACTCAGAGTGATTAGTTAAAGATATGGATTTAGTGTCATTGTGTTATCTGAAGGTTTCATGCTTTTGGTGAGGCCTCTGGTCCTTTGTAGTCTCTGCTGCTTTCCACTCACAGAGTCGCCCCTTAGGGTCTCCTGCAGGGCTGATTTAGTGTTCATGAACTCCATTAGGTTGTGTTTGTCTTGGAAAGCCTTTCTGTCATTTTCTATTCTAAATGACAGCCTTGCTGGGGAAAGGATTCTTCGCTGCATATGTTCCCATTTATCACATTGACTGTTTCCTACCCCTCCCTTCTGCCCTGCCAAGTTTCATTGGATAGGTCTGCTGCTACCCTTTTGTGTCTTCCCTTGTCGATTAAGACCTGTTTGTCCCTAGATGCTTTCAGAATTCTCTCTTTATCTTTGTATTTTTCCAGTTTCGCTTTGACATGTCGTGGTGTTGACCTGGTTTTGTTGATTTGGAAGGGAATTCTCTGTGCTGCCAGGACTTGGATGCCTGTTTCCTTCCCCAGATGAGGGAAGGTCTCAGCTACTTTGTATCTTTTCCTATAATTGGAACCTCACAATAGATGCCTTTGTGTCTGCCCACACATTCTAAGATGCAACAGATTAATTTCTGTATTTTGTGTTTATTTGAAAGAGAATTTTTCTCATTTGATATTGAAATCCCCGAAGAATTAAATGTTGGATGTGAAAAAATTAGACCCCTTTGGTAAAATCGGTCATTACCTTGGGGTAGAGGCTCCTGTTCCTTCTGTGACACCATAGCCTCATGCCAGAGAAGATATGGTTGTTGCCCCTTTGGTGAAAACTTAAAGAAGGAAATGCAGAAAGCTGGACAGTGGCACCACATAGGGGAAAAGTGTTACTCACAACCCAACTCCAGAGAAACGTTTCCCAAGCCTATGTTCCCAAAATACTCCAAAGTCCATGTGTTCCTGGGATGAAGAGCAAACACATGCAGGTCCAAGGGGAGGCAACCTCCATGGGGAGCAGTTGTCAGAGATGTGGGACTTTCCTGGAAGGAATTCAGGCAAATTAAACCCTATGGGGCAGTGCTGATCGCCCTCAGATGGTGGTTTATGGTCTGGGGAGCAGCAGGTCCGTTGACAACATAAGGAAACCAAGCCCCAGGAGATTCACAGTGAGAAATCCTGACCTGAAGGGGAGCAGCTGTTCAGTACCAGGAGAGTTCATGGAGCCCAACTCATCTGGTATCAAGAGAGACCACAGAGCCCTGGTGGTCCCGTACTGGGAGAGCCTACAGTGCCCAGGGTCCTCCCTTTCCCAGCCACCATGTCTGGTCCCAGGCTGATGGCTCAGCTCTGCTCCCCTGAGTTCAGAGGGGCCTCATGGCAGGAGAGTGGGGTGCTCCAGGAGGTGGGATCTGAGTTCCAGAATGCTGAGATACAGGCCTGATGTTATGACAATCGAAATCAAGGGTACTGGGATGCTCACCTAGCTTGTTTTACTAGTGAACCCAGGCTGTGATGTTAGCTTTAGTTTCCACATCTGTGACTGGAGGACATAACTTGGCCTTCTTGATGGGTTGTCTGTTGGATTCTCTGAGAGATGTGGTGGAATCATTGCCTGGTGCCTACAAGACATAAAGAGCCACCTGGCAGGATGCCACATGATCCTCTAGGGCAGGGCACTCCTGGAAGACCCTGCTCAGGTCTCTGCCTGGTTCCCACTCCTGGGAACATTCAGCATTGTCTGAGGAGATGGAGATGATCCCGGATGTCAGCAGGTGCTACACGAAGGAAGGCCAGCCATAGGAGGAAAGCAGGACACAGCCTGTGCCACCTTCTAGGACCCAGGCTGTTACACCCTCTGACCTCAGCCCCCAAAAATTCCCCTGCTGTGTGGACTTGACCTCCATCATTCACTTCTTCACTCCCTCTCTCATTCACTCCCTCATTCACTCACTTCTTCCTCATTAAGTAGGTGATCTCTGGTCCCTGCCATGTGCCCAGCACACTGACTCCATCCATGAGCATGACCCCAAGGGGTCACCACATGAGGCATCTTCCTTTGCAGTGTCTGCGCCTTCCTGCACTCTGCCTCCTTTGACGAGGCTCAAGTCTGCTGGGTGACCATGTCCCCCTGACCAGCTCTGTCCCCAGGGCTTGAGATCCTCAGGATATCTGTGCTCCCAGGCTGCCAGGAGAGGATGTGCCTGTGACTGTGGTGAAGGACTGAATCCTCTGGTAGATTTCAGGCTCACAGATGCGACTCTTCTGCAGGGGCAGGTGGACTCTGGGGGCATGAGGTGTCATCAGCAGGACTGCAGTGCTGTCCTAATGCATTGCCAGATTCAGTTTCCCAAATCCAGGACCAATACCCTAACAGCACCTGCCATACACCCTTGTGCTGTCAAAGTGACAATCCCCATCCTGTGTCCCTGCTTGCAGCCTGCTCTCTTTGCATTTGATCATGTTCTGTCCCGACTTGGGGAGGTGGGGTCCTTCTTCTGTGTGATAAGATTATAAACAAGGAACATGGAGGATCCTGCCCTTGTGCAGATTTGGATTCTCAGTGTTTCTCTTGTCTAGAAATAGAGTGGATGCAGAACTGAAGGAGAAAAGATCCCTGAGTAAGGGTCCTTGCTCTGTATTTTTAGCATCAGAAGGCTTACCAACATGATGGATGTATAGAAAGAATAAAAGGGTGATTATTAACCTATGTGTGTGAGAGAAAGGAACTTTTTATGTTACGTGGTGTTAGGGTTTGGGTCAATATAAAAAAAAAAAAATCCTGGCATCCAGCAGATGGCTGTTCATGACAGGCATGAGACACATTGTCTGTTTATCTTAATTTGCCTACGGATAAGACAGAGAATGCTACCTCAGAGTTAAGAAGGCAGGTTTCTGTTGCTGGTTAGCTCTGCTCCAGGTGATTTCACCCTGTTGAGGCTGTCTTTATCCCTCTTTACATGTATACCTATTCTGGAGCTTCCATCTTCTGAAAACAGCTTTCTGCTTTTATACTATGCTGGGGGTGCTTTCGCCCTGTTTACTTAATCTTGGATGCTTTCACTCTGTGTCTTCCTATTCCTGTGTCTTTGTTCTATGCTGGGGGTGCTTTCGCCCTGCTTACCTCTTCTGGATGCTTTCATCCTGCGACTTCCTATTCCTCTGTCTTTTTCCATGCTCAGGACGCTTTTGCCCTGCTTACCTAAACTTGGATGCTTTCATCCTTAGCCTTGTTAACCCATTGGTACAAGCTCAGGGATTCCTATACTCAATTCCCACAGTCCCACCTTTTTTTTTTCTTGGTTTTCTCCAGTTTTTTGTTCACAGACCGTCATGACAAGTTCCTGGTCCTTCTTTTGTTTTTGGGTGGCTTGGCGGGTGACTCTGCAAAGATATAAAAAGAGACACGGTATAAGTATTCTGCTTCCCAGAGTTATCCAGAATTTCACATGTGTGCTGGCTGTAAGTGAGAAAAGATTTAAGTCATGCCACATTGCCCACGAATCAGGCCATTCATTTCTAATTTGGTCTTCTGTATATTGTAGCTGTTGGCTCAATGTCACAACCAAATTTCCTATAATGTTAGAGGCATAGAAAGGAAAAAAAAAAAAACACTGTAAAGGTGTGTCTGGAAAGCATCCCAGGCTTGGGAGTGACTATAAGGAATGGCAGTTATGCAAATATGCTGGTCGTTAAGGTCACGGGGCAGTTTACAGTGGAAGAACAAGGTCTTTTTCCAATAAATTCCACTGCAGCTTCAAAAGCTTCAAGGCAGGCCAAAGCTTGTCTATAAATAGAAATTTGGTTTATTAATTTTTTGGTAGTATTGACCACAAATTTAACGAGGACATGGGCTGTTTGATGCAGGCCGATTCCAGTGACACTGGCAGAGGGGATAATGCTTACTGCTGCTAAGGTGCCCATGATTAAACGGCCAACAAATCATTTTTGCCTTAAAGCTGAATACCAGTGTTTAACAAGCTTGGAAAGTGAGCCTCATCCTGATGGATGCATATAGGGATCAGAGCTATTAATAGGAAACCAGGCTGAGACACACTAAGAACTAATAAAGAGGAGAAATTTAATTGGTAGATGTTATATTTATTTACTCAGGACATAAACACACCCATGGTGGTAGAAATGTTATACTTATTTTCTATTGGTTGGGTTTGCAAATTGGAGGTAATAAAGAGAATGTAAGTAGAAGGAATGCAAATAGTAGCCAATGCAAATGGGTCAGGGAGTCCCATGTTTTGTTAATATGTTTATTTATATAAATGCCATCATGGCTAACACTATGCATCAAGAAGGGAAGGCCTAGGTCTCAAAGATTAACAACCATTTTACATTTTCCTTTATGAGTAGAAATATAGGGCCATACCAACCTCTGTCTTTCCAAAAAAAAAATATATTATTCTTCCTAGGTTGGTCGAAGGATATGGTCTTATTCGAATATTTTGTTACAAGGTGGCCTCTGGGACCCCAGTCAATTAAAGTCCAAGTGACCTAGCGAATATTATGCTCAGTCTCTCCATACCAGGTTGTCCAAGGAATATTATTCCAGCGGTGGTATGAATACTTGAGACTAGAACAAGCTAGAAGTTTAGGAGTGTGAGATAAGTTTGTTTTTGAGGTATATCAAAATTTGTGGCTGAGAAAAATTTTAAATTGTTTGGCCTTGTAGAGGTTTTGGGCTGTACATGTAAATGCCAGTTGATTCTTCATTTGAGACAAGCACATAAGTTACTAAGTTTAGTAACACACCTAAGGAGGTTCTGAAGTAAGCCACAATTGTGGTCTGGTCATATAAAGCCAGTGCTCTTGTTCAGCTTGGAAGGGTGGGTTAAGATTGGCTCCTCCCATGATCTCCATGTCATTATTGCTAATAGGTATATCCCCATCTAGGAGTGTTAAGCTTGTCACATATAGGTGTGTTATGTAGATGAGCATAATATAAATATTGAGCTTGGCCTGGACAAATGAAAGCAAGGAGGAGAATCAGGGTTACCTGTATTGAATTCCTGTCAGTGATTGAGATCATGGCTATCAGATGCGTTTCAGAAGTATATGCAATACCATTGTGTTGTAAGAGGATGCTTGCCTGGTTAGACAGATATTTGAGGCTTCCCAATGTTATATCAGGGACAAAGACTTGCATTTGCGAAGTGGCTTCAGGGTGAAGAGTCACTGAAGAGGGTTCTTCCAAAAAGGGGGGCGTGGATGCCCATTGAGACTCATTCTCTGGAAGTCCTGGTCATTTGGAAGATATCATGGTGGTCTCCACCATGCCATGGTACAGCTTTACCAACTGAGAGGGAACCCACAGAAGTCCAAGAAAGAACAAAATCCTAAAATAACACAAGCATATCCTCAACCCAGGTGGAAGTTTAGTGGGCCCAGTCTGTGTGGGCCCCCCTCCAGGGGTTTTGTATAGCACCATAGAATGAGAAGGTTTATATGATTTTGAAGAATGTGGCATAGCTGTGGTTAGTCCTTGAGGATTAAGATTTTAGAAGTTAAGAATAATCACAGCACAAAAAGGAGCTGAGGTTGTTATGCAGACAGCCAAGGTATCCCCCCCCTTTTCTGACATATATTTGAGCTTATTATGTGCTCATTTTACAATGGCTTCGCCTTATAGATTAAAAGGAATGCATAATTCTGACCAAGCCTTAAGTAAACAACTCAAAAGGTCATGCTATTCTGTTTTTTTAAACCCTATTTGTTAAGATTGTGTTTTTATTTATTTATTTATATCTTTAACAAAAATATGTTTTTATTTTCATATCTACTTTTCCATATCTCTTACTCTTTTATACACAGAATGACTTTCTTTATTTACATTAGCCTAATTACATTTAGCAGAATTTTAAAGCTTAGAGACCTAAGTCTCTAGTGAAAACTTAGTAGTAACATTTGTGAACTCTGCTATATCAGAAATTTTGTAGGTGGCAGACTTATTAAGCACAAGTTATATTTTTAATAGATTTTAGTAACCTTAGTTTTTTTTTTTTTTGCCATAGAAACCCATAACACAAATCTATATTTACTAAGCAATGCTTCAGCATTCTATTTGTTGTGGAAGAGACGTCAATGTCCAATGGATTTAACTTAATTTATCATTTAAATAAAAACTAAAGTGTAAGGATACCAAAGTCCCTGAAGGGCATTTAAACAATTACCCATGAAAAGTAGAGATAGACAAAGTTAACGATTGCTTTAAGTTATCTTTTTGCTAGCAAATTGGAACACAGATAACATGAGCTAATTTGACCTTCAGTAAACCTTAGTAGAATGAATGAATATTTATTATTCAATTCTGATCATTTAAAAGAAATGAGCCCTCCTGTATCCCTTGGATAAATTCCTAGCAGTGCTATTGCTGGGAGTACTGATGCATAGGGCCACTTGTACCCCAATGTTCATAGCAGCACTCTCAACAATAGCCAAATTATGGAAAGAGCCTAAATGTCCATCAACTGATGAATGGATAAAGAAATTGTGGTTTATATACACAATGGAATATTACGTGGCAATGAGAAAAAATGAAATATGGCCTTTTGTAGCAACATGGATGGAACTGGAGAGTGTGATGCTAAGTGAAAGAAGCCATACAGAGAAAGACAGATACCATATGGTTTCACTCTTATGTGGATCCTGAGAAACTTAACAGGAACCCATGGGGGAGGGGAAGGAAAAAAAAAAAAAGAGGTTAGAATGGGAGAGAGCCAAAGCATAAGAGACTGTTAAAATTGAGAACAAACTGAGGGTTGATGGGGGTTGGGAGGGAGGAGAGGGTGGGTGATGGGTATTGAGGAGGGCACCTTTTGGGATGAGCACTGGGTGTTGTATGGAAACCAATTTGTCAATAAATTTCATTAAAAAAAATAAAATAAAAATAAAAATAAAAATAAAATAAAAGAAATGAGCCCTGGGTGTTATCTGCAAATCAATTTGTCAATAAATTATATTAAAATAAATAAAATGCATGTCTATCCTAATTTTATTTCATTTGTGTCCTCTTAAAAGTTTACCATTGTCATTTTTTTCCTGTGGAACCAGTGAGGAAATCTGAAGTGGGTGGTGAAAGTCTAAGGGGGAAATTTTTTGCTCTTTGACAATGTGGAGGTAGTAGGTAATGTTGCTTGAGACACTGAAGAGCCAGATATGCAGACCTCACCCCAGGTGGTGCAGAAATTGTAAGAGGGGGAAGGGAAGGCAGAAAAAGTGAGGTGCCACCAAGTAGCCTGGAGGCAGACAAAGGCACAGAGGGTAGAGAAAGAGTTCTCATGGTCCCAAAGCCTGTCAGCTCAGATAGATGAGCAGGTACAGATTTTTGTTTTGTTTGGTTTGGTTTTGCACTAGTGGATTAGGCAGTCCATGTCAGGCCAGAGAAGACAGGGACATTCCGCAAAGCAAAAGGAGTTTCAGCAGCTGCTAGGGAATATTCCTTAAAGTCTCCATCCCGAAGTACACTAATCAGAGACAATTGGCTCTATTCATTATAGTCATTGGCCCAGGAAATGAATGAGAGAGAAGCTCCCACAGAAAGTTAGATATTGGGAGAAACGGGGATAGACAGTTAGAGTCCCCTTCAACAGGGATGGCCTGTGTAGAATATGACACACTATTTTAGTGCATTGTTGTTTGACAATTATTTGAAGCTGGGCTAGCTGCCTTAGTTGGGAATAGTGTCCTTGGCCAGAAAATTGTTCAAAAGACACCAGAATAGCAGCATCAACGTTATGCATGGCATGAGTCACACAAGCAAGCATATAAAACTCTTGGGCATACACAGCATAGATGGCTGGGGTCAAAATGATTTTCATGAGAGCCCCCATCACAGGCAGACATGGAATAAGTGCCACAAATAGGTTCTAAACTGATGATTTTATTTTTTTTTTAATTTTAATTTTTTTTTTTTTTGCTCTTAGAGACTTTTTTTTTATATATGAAATTTATTGACAAATTGGTTTCCATACAACACCCAGTGCTCATCCCAAAAGGTGCCCTCCTCAATACCCATCCCCCACCCTCCCCTCCCTCCCACCCCCCATCAACCCTCAGTTTGTTCTGTTTTTAACAGTCTCTTATGCTTTGGCTCTCTCCCACTCTAACCTCTTTTTTTTTTCCTTCCCCTCCCCCATGGGTTCCTGTTAAGTTTCTCAGGATCCACATAAGAGTGAAACCATATGGTATCTGTCTTTCTCTGTATGGCTTCTTTCACTTAGCATCACACTCTCCAGTTCCATCCACGTTGCTACAAATAAACTGATGATTTTAAAAGGGCTGTGGAGACCATTCAACTGAACTGATTTCTGCAATTCTTTTTGTATTTGGCAGATCAGGACTTCATGGACATATTGCCCATTTTGCCTGACAGTGTGAAATGGCTGGAAGTCACCGGCCTTATGGGCATCCTTAATGTACTTTTGCATTGGGGTGAGGGCTTTATCAGAACTAGTCGGTGAGGTTTCTGGACGCTCAATATCTTCTAACCCTTTTGAGTTGGGGGAGGAGTATCTTTTGGCTGTAAAGGCACCAAAGGCACAGGCTGACTATAAAAGCTTAGTTTATTTCCCCCCTCTATTGGGTAATTCTACATCTTCATATACATCGTCTGAACTCAAGGGGACAAGGGCAGAATGGACAAGGGACTGAGTGAGGATTACCTCGGGGTTGAGGGCTTTAGCCCCCTCAGAATGTTGAGCTTTTAATGTTTTCTGTACTCGTTCCCAGATATCCAGATCATAAGTTCCTTGTTTGGGGAACCAAGTGCATTGTTGCTTGTTAATCATTTATAACTTAAGGAGTGCTTTCTGATTGAGTACAGTGGTGAACCTATCCCAATGATTGTAAAATATGAATGTTATTATTTCTGCTCTGGGGATAGGAATTCTCCCATAAAAATTCTCTCAAAAGTCCCATGACAGCAAATCCTAATATAGTTTCACTTTTCTCTGACCTCGTCAGGGAAAGATTGAGGTCTGACGCATTTTTTTTGTAGAGATCTTTAGTCATTCTGCAGAGTTCTGCTGTCCTTGAGTTGTGTCAGCTTCTGGCCATGTTCATTTCTAATCATGTTGACTTCTAGTCACGTCAGGGTCACGATCTGTCACAGAATTTGAGTCTGGAGTTCTCTCTTGTCCTAAATTTTCCCTCCTCATTTTTTCTTTATTTCTTTCTTTCTTTTTTTACTTTCTTTATTTATTATGAAGAGAGAGAGAGAACCAGTGGGGGTGGGGCAGAGAGAGAGGAAGATATAGGACCCTATGTGGGCTCTGTGCTGACAGCAGAGAGCCCAATGCAAGGCTCAAACCTATAAACCACGAGATCATGATCTGAGGTGAAGTCGAATGCCCAATGCACTGAGCGCCCCAGGCAACCCTAAGTTTTCTCTCACTAAATAATCAACATTACTTTAGGATACAATTACTTCTTTTTTTCCTCAAGAAAAAGTGCATCTTCTTTTCTTTTACTGAAAGCAAAGGTTGGGCCCTGCTGATAAAATGACAATTCAACACTTCAGGACATTTTGTTGCTGTGGCCAAGATTGTTTACATTAATAACTCCTTTTTTCTGGAAAACTCAATGGAAGCCACAGGCACAAAATCAGTAATTTGCAGAGACAACAGTGGGAAAGGAAATCAGGAACAAAAAATCAAGCTAACTCTGACTCAGCAGCAAGCCACCTGCTCCCTCTGCCCACTGTGCCTGCACCATAACCCCAGGTGACATGTTTGCTCTTCAAGGTGTCAGGAGAAAGGGACTGGGTTTTCATTTAGCAGTTAATTCTGGGGACCTCAGTCCAAGGACACCTTGTGCCTTGTGCCAGCAGTGCACGGTTGAGTGTGAGGAAGAGACAAGGCTGAAAGCTAAGGTCCTAAATTCATGATGCTCCTCCATGATCCTTCTCCTCATGCATGCTTGGCCGTGGTGGGATTACGGTTCTGAAATCTCAGAACTGTTAGAGCCCTGAGGAAGCCATGGGTTCCCTGGAGCCCTGGTCATAGCCAAATATCTTTCATCCTGAGAATGGAGTCTCCATGCTGGTGGACAGGTCGATAGCTGTCACCACACCCCATCTCCAAATCCTATTTCCTGAGATTTCCTTTGGCCCCTTCACTGACTGCACTGAGGGCAAGGAGTCCAGGTCCTGGTGCTGATGCTGACTGTGCTTTAAATTCCCCAAGGACCGTTCTGGGTGTATTAGGGGGTGCTGTAGGTGGAGGAGTGATGAGGGGCAAAGGACAAACCTGGTTCTAGGCGTGTGAGCCTCTTATTTTGGCTCAGTGCTGCCACAATCCCTTTCTTCTAGAAGAGGACAGCAGGAGCCAGAGGCTACAGTGCACATCTTAGTATGTGAGCAGGCTGCCCCACCACAGAAACTCCTCACTTACAGCTGCATAGTTGCCTGGTCGCAGCCCCACTGAGGCTGCAGAGCCACAGGGCATCCAAGACATTTCTTAAATGATCACTTGGTTGAAGAGATGTAGGAGCAGATATGGGGACAGGGAGGGGAAATTCAACTTGTATAAAAAAAGGCACTGGAGTAGTTAAAATAGGTACCTGTTGATTTCAAGAGGCGAGAAGCCAGTTAACCTACCGTTCCGCCCACTTTTATCCCAAGCTCTTTTTATGCTCAGTGGCTTGTGTTGAGGGAAGCTGAAAGCCTGCGGCATGGGGACATGCCTGCTCCTGGGCTGTCTTGTCTGGAGACAGAGACTTCTCCAACCTCATGCTGTGTCTTCAGTATTCTCACAGCCATCCTGGCTGGAAGAACTTCCCTTACAGCCTCCAAATCCACCTGCAAAGCAAAGAGGTTGTGTCCTGTATGGTCACCATCTGCTCCTGCAGAATTTTGGGCAGAAGTAATTCCTGCATCCCCCAAGGCCAGCCACACAGAGGTTCAGGGTGCCCTGGGGGTGACGTACCTGGCAAGCACTTCTGCCCCTGAACCAGTGGCCTAAGTGAGCCATTATGCAGAGCAGTCCATACAGAAGGCTGAAGTCGCTCAGGATGCAGAAGCCGGAGGTTGGGCACAGAGCCCAAAGTGGGACACGAGGATACCAGTGACCACCACACCTCACCTGTTGCCCTAAGGAGCATGGGCTGGTAGGTGCCCATGGGCAGTGCCTACTTGATGTCTGTGTGAGGAACCCGGAGTCTGAAATGTGCCCCATATATGTGGTCCTGGGCCTTTCAGAGCTGTGGCTTTACTCCCCACCCCCTACCATGGTCCTGTCCTGAGGCTCCATCTGCCCTGAGTCTCGTATCCATTTGGATTTAATGCATGGTTTACCCAACAACAAATCAAGCCTACTCTGGGTTCAGGGCCCATTCAGAGGAAAACCAGATTCCCCCTGTGGCCTCCACAGTGCTGTGGGGTCTGGCCCACCCTCCCTGCTGATCTTCTGCCCCTCCCCTCACGACCCCACTCTCAGCCACCTTCAAGCAGCTTCCTGGTCCTCAATTCTACAAAACCCATGGCTGCCTCAGGGCCTTTGCATGCACTGTTGCCTCCACCTAGGAAGCTCCTTAATAACTTAGGTGCCCAATGTCACCTGCTCAGAGAAGTCCTCTGTTTCACCCGCAGGAGACCTTCCCTACACCCTCCTGCCATCATTCTGTCCCTTTGTCCTTGAGACCAAGGGTTAGAGCCTGCCTTTGTGCTAAGCATTCGTTCATGACCAGCCCTGTCCACTGCTTTCATCCTGAGCTGGGCCTAGTGAAAAGTAGACTCTCTGTCCTTAATCTTTGAAGAATCCGCATTCCCATGGCCCCTTGTAAGACTCTCCCTCCAAAGTGCATTCCACTTTCCCTCTGCATTCTGCTCCTCCCCGGGTAGAGGAGCCCCAATCTTGGAAGTCTGACATGCTGTGTGATGTTGGCAGGCTGGGCCTGGATCTGGGCCCCATATTGGGGACTCAGGGGAGGGACCAGGCAGGCCCCAGGGTGGGTGGCTGATGCAGGGTGCCTGAGCGAGGTGGTCCAGGCCAGCTTTCCAGTCATTGCCACACGGGAGCACAGGCCCAGGGGTGCCAGACGGCCTGATTTTTCAAGAGAAGCCAGAAATCTGGATTCTGTGTTGAGCTCTCCCAATTTCTAAATGCTGGCGACTAACTAGAATTCTTTCCGCTAATGTCGCATGAGCTAAAGAAAGCCCATCTGTGGGCTTGCCACGGTGACCCCTTGCCACAGGGCTGGGGTCCTGTAGGGGCTGGCGTGGAGCAGGGCTGTGAGGGAGCATGGCCTGCCCTGACCACAGCATGAGCAGCTGAGTGGCTGGGGAGGCCTGGGACGGGAGCAGTTCTAGGTTGGATACACCAGAGTCATGGGGAGGAATGGGGTATGTGGCAGGGGGTGGAGGTGGGGTCCCACCAGGGGTGGGGGAGCAATGCTACTCTGTCACCACTTCTGTGCTGGGCCCAGATGGCCAGCAGTTGCTCCCTGCCAAAACTCCTGAAGGTGATGTTAGGGTGTGTGGTCATCCTGGGGTAAAAATAGCAAGGTCACCTTGCAGCAGGAAGTTTGCTTTCGCTGGCAGGTGGAAATACAGTATCTGCTGGACGCTGCTGTCAGCCAGGAGCTGCGTGGTTTACAGGGACAGGTGGACACTGGCTCTCACCTTCCAGGCTCCTGGGGGACAGCAGTACACGGATCTCTACCTGCTGGAGCAAGGGAGGGGGCGGCTCCCAGTTAGCGGGTAGCCCTGCTGACCTCACCCCTGCACGGTGCCAGGTACACCACAGCGGTTCCACAGCTCCTCGGGCCCATCTGAGGCTCGGGGGTTGTCAGAGGACACCTGCTTTCCAAGGGTCACATATGCGGCCCCGTCACACCACCCTGTGAGGTCAGCCAAGCCTGTCCTGGGCCTCCTGCCCAGCCCCTGAGGGGGCTCCCTCCACCACAGCCCACCAGGGCCCCATGGCTCCCAGTGCAGGTGGACACACTCAGCCCTGCAGGGCCAGCCCAGCCCTTCCTGGAAACTCCCTTTGCCCAGGAGGGGTCAATGCTGCACCTTTGCTTCCTCTCCCATAAGTTGGAGCTAGTCACGAGAACCTTCCACGGTGCTTACCGCACAGATCATTCCAGGCACCTGACTCTGTTCAAACTCAGGAAGTCCTTACAAGGGTGGTTGAGGCCCCTGGTGAGGTGACAGGGCTGTCAGGCTCCTAAACAGCCCAGGTTACAAGAGTACCAACCGGCAGGGGGAGTGTGAGAAGTAAGTTAATATGTGTAGGTGCTTGGACATTGGTGCTCAGAGTAAGTGCTCAGCGCCTATTAGAGACTGTTTACTCTCGGTGGGTGGAGGGCAGGCCAGCATATGCTGGGCAGGGGGTTCCAGTCTGCCTGGCTGTGAAGTACAGGCAGTGCAGAGTGGTAGGGGGGGCGGGGAGGGTCCCTGCTCCAGCACCCGTGCCCACACTCCTGCCAGTGGCCCAGTCCCAGCCCACGCCCGGTGCACAGTCTGGGCACTCCCGGGTTCCCCCATATTGCGGGCTCCAGGCGGAACAGGATAGGGCACTTAGGGTACCCAGGGAGGAGAGAGGCAAGCCAGGAGGGGCTGGGACAGCCAGGGCTAAGCCTTTGTCTCGTCCCATCCCCAGGAAGCCTGAGAAGGGTGTCCAGTACCTCATCGAACGTGGCTTTGTGCCTGACACGCCAGTGGGGGTGGCCCACTTCCTGCTGCAGCGCAAGGGCCTCAGCAGGCAGATGATCGGCGAGTTCCTGGGCAACTGACAGAAACAGTTCAACAGAGATGTGCTGGAGTGAGTTCCACGGCTGGGGGGGGCGGGGGCAGGGACCTGCACCGCACGCAGCGTCAGATTCGCCTGCTTGCTGGAGCATACACCCAATCCTCCCCTTATCTCTTTATTGCTCTGAGACACAGACGGACGCCCCCCGCGGGTTCGTACATCACACCCTACCGCATACGTGCGTGCTTGCACCCTCGGGCACCGTCTGTCACACATGGACCCCACGGGCCCCCTGGCACACACCCTCAGCACCTCCATCCCTCTCCAGCAGAGCCGAGCCACTGCAGGGCTGGGGGGTTGGAGTTCTGGGCTCCCTTCCCCAGCCTGGCTGCCAGCTGTCCCAAAACGCCCTCAGGGCGAGGGGTGGGGAGCCCAGAGAGACCCCCGGTGCCTCCCTCCCCTGCCTCTTTCCTGCCTCTCCTGGCTGGGAGATCTCAGGGTGAGAGTCCAACCATGGCTGATGGCCAGAGCCCTCCCAGCTAAATGGAACTCTGCAGAAAGCCGGGTTTCCAGCTCCCTGGAAACTGCCGACAGTTTGAAAACCTCGGACCCCAAATCTCTCCATTCCTCCTTGAGACTGCCCTGAGTAGACAGGCACCCCGCGCTTGGACCCTTGGGTCTGTTGTAGTGCAGTTACTGTGCACAAGCCCTGTGTCTTCCCCTCACAAGCAGGGGTCGGGGGATGCCGGGTCTCCCTAACTCCCTCTCTCAGAAGAGGAGCCAAAGCTGCAGAATAGCATGGCACAAGGTGGCTCAGGGCCTGGGGGAGCACCTCCAGCCCGTTGAGGATTTTCCTGACCAGGCAGCTGCACAGAGATGTAGGCCAGGAGCAGAAATCAGAGCAGGGTAAAGAGCGGACTGTTAGTAACAAGGGCAGCGCCCTCCATCCGTCCAGCTCTGCCCCATGGGATGAACAAACAAAGCAAGGGGGGCGGGCTCAGGCCTGCTGGGGCAAGGCGCCTCTGCAATAAGGAAGAGCCTGGCCATGCGTGTTCCCGCCATCTCTACACTTCCCTGGGAGGAGGCGGGCATCTGCCTGGGGCCTCTTTTTTGGCTCAGGGAGGGGCTGGCCTCGGTGCTCCCCCCATCCCCACACACACACCCAGACTCACATACACACGTTTGTCCTCATTTGGGCACACGGACACCCACTTGTACACACAGGTAGATGCGCAGGCACACAGGATGCAGTGAGCCAGGCCTTTGGTGGCAGCTGGCTGTGCCTGGCACCGGGCATGCCCACCTGGGCTGCTTTCTCCCTGCTTGGCATTTGTGTTCCCCCATCAGGAAAAGCCTGCTGCATTGTTAGTGTGGCTAGTGCCCCTCTCTCCCTTTAACCCAGCCTCAGGAAACAGTCCAGGGGAAAGCAGATGAGGTCCTTAGAGAATTGGGCCTTAGGCTGTCTTGGGCCAGCCCCCCCCCCATCCCCTGCCCCCGTTCCTGCGTTCCCCCCCACACACCCCAAGCTGGCTGCTGGTGGTAGGAAATCCAGGCATTGTTCTTCCCCATCAGAAAATAGCAGCAGCCTGAAGAAGTAGCAATCCTAACCCCACCCCCCAACCCCCCACCCCCCACCCCCCACACCAGGCGGCCAGCTCAGATGCTAGTCAGCAAAATTACTCCATGTGGCCCCCTCCCCCTACCCCACCTGCTCTGCCCCAGCCTCTGAGGATGCTGCCCCGAGAGCCGTGAGCACTCAGAGAAGTTGGGGGCAGCACAGTTTATGCCCAAGCCCATGGCACCCAACAGAGGGAGGGCGGCCCTGGAAGTGAGGACTAGGCCCCCCATGGCTGAGGCCTCTGCAGCCACACCTGAGGTGGCCATGGCTTTGTTGCAAATGGATACACTAGATACCAGAGCCTGCTGAGTGGGTCCCTGGTGCAGACCCCGCCTTCTCTGTTCAGGAAACGGAGCATGCTGTGCTGGGGGGCAGAGCTGGGATGAGTGGAATGAACCAAAACCCGGTTACCAGTGCCTTCTGTCAGCTCCGCCTCCACTCGGCGGATTGGCAGATGAGGATGGCAGAGGTTCTCCAAGATGCCTCTCGAAAATCCCCGGCAAAACCCAGGCACCTCGCCCCAAACCCTCCACGTGGGAGGACCGGCTCAGGGCAGAGTCACTGCCCGGCGAGTTAGCACCCTGGGCCTCCGCTTCCTCCTGGAGAAGATGGGCGCGTGCTCCTGGCATCCCTCGCAGACAGCCCGAGCAGACCGGAGCAGTAACGTCTCACTTTGGGGCCTGTGGACGTCTCGCTTTGTGCCCTGTGGACCAAAGAGCCGATTGTTTGTGCTCCGGCGGCCTTTATCAGGAGCAGCCATAGGCTCTGTCTGGCTCCTCTGCAGAAAATCACACACGTACGAGGTGCCCGGGTGGCGCAGTTGGTTAAGTGTCTGGCCCTTGATTTCATCTCGGGTCATGATCTTGCAGTTGTGTGACTTCAAGCCCCACATCGGGCTCTGCGCTGGCAGCAGGGAGCCTGCTTGCAATTCTCTCTCTCCGTTGCTCTCTGCCCCTCCCCCACTCACGCTGTCTCTGTCTCTCTCAAATAATTTTTAGAAAAAAGAAAAAATTACACACATAGATATAAGCACTAATGTATTCCCATAGTTTCAGGGGGGTCTGTAGACATCCCAGAAGCATGGGGGTCTTTGGGCTACATAATCTGAAGTGTTTGCTGATTGGAGGAAGCCGGCGGAGGACCCGCCTGGACAAGAGGCGGCCGGCCGTCCCGGCTCCAGGCAGCTCAGCACCTGCCCCTGCACTGACTCCCTTTGCGCTCCGCCCCCAGCAGGAAGTCCGGCAGAGGCCCTGCGGGCAGCAGGCGCTGACGTGGCCTTGGTGTCTCTTTCCAGCTGCGTGGTAGACAAGATGGATTTCTCTGCCATGGAGCTGGACAAAGCTCTCCGGAAGTTCCAGGCACACATCCGGGTCCAAGGGGAGGCTCAGAAGGTGGAGCGGCTCATCGAGGCGTTCAGGTCGCGGGCGAGGCAAGGCGTGGGTGGGTGTGGGCAAGAGGAAGGTTGCTGGTCGTGAGGCCCAGGGCCGGGGCCCAAATCCCCCTTCACCCCCTCCCCTAAGCAGGGTCAGGTGACCTTGCCCTTGCCTGGGGAGATGAGGCAGTGGCCCCTTCTGCATGCCAGGGGCTGTGCTGGTTATTGCCAGAAGCAGACTTTTGGACAGTCCGCCTTCCTCCAGGTCCTCATGAGCGTCACTCACTCGTGAGCCCGTGTCCCCATCGTCTGCCCATTCACAGAGGGCAGCGAGTCTCACACAGTGACCCAGAGCACAAGCTGCAGAGCCACACAGCCTGGCTGTAGCACCCACTCCACCACTTACTAGCTGTGTGACTTTGCCCTAGTGACTTCGTCTCTCTGTGCCTCCCGTCCTTGCCTATAGAGTGGGGATAACGAAAGCACCTACCCTGGACAGAGTGGAAGGACTGAACCCCTTTGGACGTGTGGGCACGCTTAGCCCATGCCTAGCATGACAGAGCCCACAGTCAAGGGCAGCTACGACCCTACAGTCATTCATCCTGGGACTGTGTGCACAGTGACTGGGTGGGATCCTCTGTGCCCTTGCTGGGTATGGGACACACGAGTCAGCCACTGACCCAGCCCTCCAGGCTCAGCACCAGTGGTGGGGCCAAGGTAGGGAATGAGGACACACTAGGAGGACAACTCTGGGGCCCTGAGCGGGGGGTTGTTCAGGCACTTCCTTCCAGGAGGGCTTCTTGGAGGTGGCGGCACTAATGGAAAAGGCAGGATTGAAGCCCACGTCATCTGAGCTGTGATAGCCACTGCCTTAGTCCTGGCACCCCATGGTTCTTCTTCTCTGATCTGCCCCCCTCACCCAGCTCCCCCTGAAGTCCCCAGTGGATGGGGGCCTCTTGGAGTTTGGGGCAGGGGTGCACATTTGAGGCAATGAGAACAATAAGCAGAATACATTAGTGAGGCTGTTGCTTCAGCTGCTGTAACAAAGATGCTCCAGCAGCCGTGGCTGAAACAAGATGGAAGTGCATCTCCCTCTGAGCTGGCATGAAGGAGGCCCAAGCCGGGCTCCCTTCATCTCAGGGTCCCAGGGAGCAGGGCCAACACCCATCACCACAGGGGAGAGGAGTGGGCTCTGCCTTTTAAGGTACAGCCTCTAAGATGCCCACATCCCATCTGCTCTTATCCCATTGGCCAGAACTTAATCACCTTCTGGGCTGCATCCAATTCCGAGGGAGACTGGAGCATGCAGTCCTCGTCCTAAGAAGGCATTGCCAGCCTAAATACAGGTAGGAGATGTAACCAGTGTGAGAAGGAGAGAGTGGATAGAGCGGCACTCTGCCTGGCAGGTGTTATTTACCCCCGTTTACCAGATGCAGAAACTGAGGCTTGTAAGGCAGCACCCGGCCTCAGCCATTAGGTGCCAGGGCCCAAGTGATCGTGGCTGCCGTGCGTGAGGGCTAGACCCACTCCCTGCCCTGACTGAAGTGGTCCTGACCCTGCTCCCTCTCCCGGCCCCCAGCCAGCGGTACTGCATCTGCAACCCTGGGGTGGTTCGGCAGTTCCGGAACCCAGACACCATTTTCATCCTGGCCTTTGCCATCATCCTGCTCAGCACAGACATGTACAGCCCCAACGTCAAACCTGAGAAGATGAAGCTGGAGGACTTCGTCAAGAACCTGCGAGGTGAGCGGCCCCGGACCCTGGCTGTGGCATACAGCCGTCCCACACTCTGCACACACACCCGGCTGGGCATGGGGCCAGGACGTGAGTGCGCTGGGCACAGGGCAGCGCAAGGGAGCTGGGCTCCAGCACACCCAGCCATCGCACACAGGGGCCTTGGGCAAGCACCGGCTCCACAGACAGGGCGCAAGTCATCCTGAAGAGGGCAGACTCCTGTCACGCTCCGTGACACACACTGGGAGCATGGACGGAGTGACCCACACCCGGGTCTTGTGCTGTGATGGTTTTAGCTTGTTTCGCAAAGATGCACAGGGATTTGACAGGTGGGCAAGCTCAGCCCAGCTCAGGAGGGCCAGGCCAGACATGGTCCACAGAGGCGGATGAGGTGATGTGAGGGAGCACAGTCAGGAACAGGGAAGGAGGGGGGAAGCCAGGCAGGGGAGGGGCCGGGCAGAGAGTCTGTGCCACCATCCCTGCTGTGCCCTCTCCTACACTCCGTGTTCCTCATGAAACTGACTTGACTTTTTTTTTATGTTTATTTTATTTTTGAGAGAGAGAGAGACAGAGTGAGAGCAGGAGAGGGAGAGAGAGAGAGAGAGAGAGAGACACACACACACACACACACACACACACACAATCTAAAGCAGGCTCCAGGATCCCGAGTTGTCAGCACAGAGCCTGACATGGGGCTCGAACCCACGAATCGTGAGATCATGACCTGAGCCGAAGTTGGACACGACTGACTGAGCCACCCAGGCATCCCCTGACTTGCCTTTTGTGTGTATTTTTTTTTAATTTTTTAACGTTTTTTATTTATTTTTGAGACAGGGAGAGACAGAGCATGAACGCGGGAGAGTCAGAGAGAGAGGGAGACACAGAATCTGAAACAGGCTCCAGGCTCTGAGCTGTCAGCACAGAGCCCAACACGGGGCTCGAACTCATGGGCAGTGAGATCGTGACCTGAGCGGAAGTCGGACGCTTAACCGACTGAGCCACCCAGGCGCCCCTTGTGTGTATTTTTAAGAGGAACCTTATATAAGCACACTGTAAACAGGAAGACCGTATCATTTGCCACACGTAGGCAGCCATTGTAAAAATGAATTCAGTGGACGAGAACACCAGGCCGGGGCGAGTGGCCCATGTTAGACAGGTGCTTACGGTGGGCAGCAGGAAGGAAGGCCTTCCTGGTGTCGTTGCAGAGGAAAGGAATTGAAAAGTAGATGGCTGTCTCCCAAGTGGCACCATGTTAGCTGACAGCATGTCCTCGTTTACCTGGAGTCCCTGCAAGGAGGAGGAGGGATTATGTCCCTTTCCTTGGGAAACACCAAACTGCAGCAGGCTGAGATCCCCTTAGGGTGTCATATTTTTTTTTAAAAAAGGAAAAAAAGTTGGTCTGAATCAGGTCCAACTTTGTCAGCTTGTTGAGCTATTTTTTTTTCCTATCCAGTTCTTTAAGTCTTCTGAACTGATGACAAAACTTTAAGTTTTTTGATCTTTGTTGCGCCATTTAAATTTCCTATAAAACCACCGCTCTGTCGTCCCCTTTCCTGGGGCAGGAAGGCCCACCGGGGTTTGAACTGTCCTGGTGCGCCCCCTGGTGGTGGGTACCCTGCAACAGGCCAGCTAATGGGGTGCCCATCCAGAAGAGTGCCAAGCTGCCCGCTTTTCCCAGCTGGGCTCCAGGCCCTGATCAGTCAGGGAAGCCAAGGGGCAGGGCTTGGTTCAGACCAACCAGACGGCCATCCCCTGCCCAGAGCACTCATGGTGTGTGGCCCTCTGCTAGATCTCAGGGGTGCTGTGGACCCCAAGGAGTTCAGGTCTTAGCTACAGTTCCCAGGAAGCTAAGGAGTCTGGGAAATTTCTTAATGGCAATTCAGCACCAGAGCACGAGAGTGCAACCAGCAGATGCTTTGATGGGACAGGGGCTGTCTCTCCTCACAGGGCTGAGCCTGATTCTGGTCTTCACAGGGTCCCCCGTGGCCTTAGCGTGTAGCCCTGTGCTCCCTCGCTGCCCAGAGAGCAGGCTGTGTGCTGCACGCTGTTGGTGACCCCATGCGCTGCAGTTTAAAGGTCTTTGCGATTTGACTCTGATTTTTTTTTTCTGCCTTTAGACCTCACCCACATAATTGGGACTCCCCTGTATGGGGAACAACAGGAGCAGCCTGAAATGATTAGCCCAGAGGAGAGAAGTCCCGGGGAGGGAAGGGTTGCTCAGTCAGATTGCCAGTCGGCCACCCTCACATCAGTGGCTTTGTCGTTTGTATCCGGCCTTGCACCCGACCATCCCAGCAGTCTGGGGGAGCTATCATCCCACTTCTCAGGAGATTGAGCTGTCGGCTGTCTCCCAAGCCTGGACCGTTCCCTCCAAATCCCATCTTTTCAAGCCAGGAACTCAGGAGTGTTCTCTTCAGTCTTCCTTGTGTTCAGAAGGGTAGCCAAGGCAGAGGGAAGGGATCTGCCCAAGGTCACGTCCACGGGGGCAGGACTCTGGTCTCCCACAGCCTGGCTGGTGCTCCACACCAGGCAGACGTCCAGCTTGGTGTTTGTAGAAGAGACCTTTCCCCCTGCACACACTGGGCACATTTTCTCTGGAATTCCTCACTCTGGTTCCCCCGGGGAGACTCTCAGCAGGAGTGCCTTTGGGGGGTTGGAGGGTAAGCGGGGGAGGAATCGCTCACCAGCATGGCAGCCAGACGAGCAATGATTTTCTTTTATTGATGTTTGTTTTTAAGTTTTCTAGATTGATTTCTTTTTAATGACTATTATCCTCACATAGTTTCAAAAAAAAAAAACCCACAAAGTAAGACAAGCTAGCAATCAAATTCTTTGGTATTTACCCAAAGGAATTGAAAACCCCGTACATCCACACAAAATCCTGCATAGGATGTTTATAGCAGTTTTATTCATAGTTGCCAAAACTTGGCAGCAGTCAAGAGATGTTGTTCGGTGGGGGAACGGATACATAAACGGTAGTCCATGCAGACAATGGAATATTATTCAGCACTAAAAAGAAAAGAAGCCATGAGAAAACAGGGAGGAACCTTAAAAATGCATACCACCAAGTGAAGGAAGCCAGTCTTAAATGGTTGCATACCATAGGAGGCCAGCCATATGACCTTCTGGAAAAGGCAAAACTATGGAGACATAAGAGATCAGTGGTCACCAGGGGTTGGAGGGAGGAGGGGTGGAGGAGGTAGAGCTCGGGGGAGTTTTCGGGCAGTGAAACTATTCCACCTGACTCCGTGGTGGTGGAGACGTGTCGGTAAACGTTTATTATCGAACGCACAACACCAAGAGTGAATCCCAATGTAAATTATGGATTTCGGGTGATAGTGTGTCAGTGTGAGTTCACTGGTTCTAATAAATATATGACTCCGGTGTGGGAAGTTGGTAGTGGGTGGGGGCCGGTGTTACAGGGAAATCTCTGGGCTTTCCCCTGAATTTTGCTGTGAACTTAATTGCTCTAAAACACAGTTCTAAAAAATAGTCTGGTTTTAAAAAATGTGTGGGGTGCCTGGGTGGCTCAGTCAGTTGAGCGTCCGACTCTTGATTTCAGCTCAGGTCATGATCCCAGGGTCATGGGATTGAGCCCTGTGTTGGGCTCTGCTTAGGATTCTCTCCCTCTCTCTCTGTCCCCCCCTCTTCCCTCTGCCACTCTCCCCGCTCTCACACTCTCTCTGTAAAATTAAAAAAAAAAGTATGAACGGTCAGTAGCAGAGCCCCTCCCACCCCTACCTGTGTGCCCAAGGCCACACCCTCCCCCTTACTGTTCCGTGTCGGTTCCCTGTGGTCGTCCTCATTTTCCTGGAAGCTGTGTGGTATTCCATTGCACCCGTGCAGGGATGACTTAACCAGTCCCCTATTAATGGGTAAATGGGTGAATCCCAGTCTTCCGCTCTTTGGAAACCATGCTGCCATGAGTGCCCTGGTCTGTGCATCATGGCCCATGGGATAAATTTCCCCCGGACTCAACCAGTGGCCCAGAGGGGCTTTGAGTGTATATTTGTGACCCTCCCACCATCAGTGGCTGGGAGGCCCCTTCCCACAGCCTCGCCAGCTGCGCAGGTTACCAAACCTCTGGACCTCTGCCAGTCTGTGGTCTGAGGACTGGCGTGGGGTTGCATTTCTCTCTTGAGTGGGGCCGAGTTTTCCTCACAGCAGTT
This sequence comes from Prionailurus bengalensis, assembly GCF_016509475.1. NCBI lineage: Eukaryota > Metazoa > Chordata > Mammalia > Carnivora > Felidae > Prionailurus > Prionailurus bengalensis. The sequence goes on from NW_025091155.1 coordinate 507,722, forward strand.
TTTCAGGGTATAGCGGAAAGGGTGCATGCCTGTCGTCAAAACAACCTGGCTTCAAGGCCAGACCCCAGCTTCTGCGCACGTGATGTGGGACAACAGCTGGTGGCGCTGCTCAGGTGCACAGAGTTCTCACTTTCTGGGAACGCAACACCGCTGCTCTGTCTTCTTCACGAGACCTCCGTGAAGTCACACGTGCTCTTGGTGGCCCACTTCACCGAGGACCCCCAGCGCAGAGACTCGGTCCCACAGCTCGTGAGGGGCAAAGCAAGAACTTAGGCCCACGCCTGTGGGAGCCGAAAGCCACAAACACCAGCTTCACAGCCACCCCCAACCCCGGACCCTTCCCTGAGCCTTGCTTTCCCAGCTGCGGAATGGAGACGGTCACACCCACCCAGCGGGGCCATGGTCAGGATTAGCAAGCTGATGTTTACAAAGCCCTTGGAGCATGGCTGGAAGCTGGCACAGCCCTCTGCGTGCTGATCTGGGTGGCTATGCTGGCCTTGTCCTGGTAGAAGGATCCTAGGGCATTTCATAATTGACTGAAGGTGTTCAGTGGCTGTGGGTCTGGAAGGTCTTTGGTTCTGCTGAGGATTGATGAAAGGGATTGATATTCTGATTGGGTTTAGAAACTTGGTAAATCAGGGGTGAGCCTGGGGCCCCGAAGCTGAGTGGTGCCACAGCCACCCAGACCCTGGCCTGCCCTGATGCCTGGCTACTGTCTCCTGCCCAGGTGTGGACGATGGTGAGGACATTCCCCGGGAGATGCTAATTGGGATCTAGGAGCACATTCGCAAGCGGGAACTGAAAACCAACGAAGACCACGTGTCCCAGGTGCAGAAGGTGGAAAAGCTCATTGTGGGGAAAAAGCCGGTATGTGGTGGCCCTGCATCCCTGGCTCCCTCACTCCCACCCACCCCCCCTCCATGCGACCCCAGGCCTGCCCCACTGGCATTAGCTTTGGACAGGGGCCCTGATGCCATGTGGAACCTGGCTTCTTCGGCGCATAGTTGGGGGGGGGCGGTTCCTTTAGGTTTAGGGTGGCTCCTGCCCAATATTGGGGAATAATAACCATTGGCCCTGGGTTATATTTAAAGAGAGCCTGAGGCTCTTAAGAAACCAGCCCAGGGGTGCCTGGGTGGCGCAGTTGGTTAAGCGTCCGACTTCAGCCAGGTCACGATCTCGCGGTCCGTGAGTTCGAGCCCCGCGTCAGGCTCTGGGCTGATGGCTCAGAGCCTGGAGCCTGTTTCCGATTCTGTGTCTCCCTCTCTCTCTGCCCCTCCCCCGTTCATGCTCTGTCTCTCTCTGTCCCAAAAAAAATAAATAAACGTTGAAAAAAAATTAAAAAAAAAAAAAAAAAAGAAACCAGCCCAAGTTGCGCAGTGGTCCCTTGGTGGCCTGGGAATGCTCTTATCGGCCTTTCCAAGTTCTGGCAGCGAGGAGGTCTCCTGAGCTGTGTGTGGCATGTCTGGACAAAGGCTATGGGAACGTGCCTCTGGAGGGGTGCTTACCTACTCGGATGTCATCCCATTAGCTCTCTCAGGTCCCAGGTGCATGCTTTGGATCATTAATATCTTTTCTTGTTTGTTTAATGTTTCCCATATAGATTGGATCCCTGCATCACGGGCTTGGCTGTGTGAGTATCCCTCTGCTTTTACATCCTGGCTGATATCCCGCCCCGGGTTGGGGTTGGGGTGGGAGCAGGGAGGTCCACCATGTTCTGTGTTCACCTCCCTGCATCCCCTGGTTCCCAGATCCACAATTCTGGCTGCTTGAGTTCCTTTCCGGAGTGATAAGAAATTTGATTTTCATAGTTCTCCCAGCCTCGAACCTCTGCAGGCCCAGACTGCAGCCACCTGGGGAGGGTTGTGTACCGTCAGGCCAGGGCAGATGGTGTCCCTCCCTCTCACCCGGCCCGGTTGAGCACAGAGGCCAAGGCTTGCCTCCGACCCGAGGCACTGTGCCCAAAACAGATGAGGCTGATGGGCCATTGCAGGCCTGCCCACCCAACCCGCCCTCTGCCGCCCACACTCCACTGTCACCACCTTGAGCAGGTCTGCCTCCCTGCTCACCCCAGGAGCAGCAAGGCTAGCCTTGCAGTCACGTGGCACTTTCCTTATGTGTCCGTCTTTACCCTTCACCGGGCACCTGCACTGCAAGAGTCAGCATCACAAACCTGTCTGCTCCCCCCTCTTCCCACCTTGGCCTAAAGACAAACCACTAGATGCTGCCGTGGCCAGCCCTCACCCACCTCTCCAGCCCCGCCTCCCGCCATCCTCTCCCCTTCACGCTTTTATTCCAAACGATGCCCCTCCCTGAGCACGCCAGCCTGGGCCAAGCCCTTCCTCCCATCTTCCTGATGCACTGAGCTCGGGCCTCCCACCACCAGGGCACCCGTTGCAGAGTGAACCCTCCCTGCCATCACATCCCTTTACTAACCCGCTGTGTCCTGCGTGAGCCTGGGTGCTCTCAGAGCCACCACTGGGCCTCCCCAGTGACTTGTCCTCACAGCCCTTAGGCACCATACAGGTTGTACCTGGCCTTGCGAGTGGCTCGGACTTCAGCAGAGTGGGGGCTCACATGAACTCATGGCAGGCGTGCTCCGCGTGGAGGCCCAGGCCAGGCCCCATGGGGTGGTGTGGCTGCCAGCCGAGGAGTTGGGGCAGGGAACCATCAGAAGCGTCGGGATTCTTTAGGAGGGGCCTGGAATCCTCTCTCCTCTCTGCACCTTCCCAGTTGTGTGGCTGAGGCAAGTCGCTCAACCTCTCTGTGCCTCAGTGTCCTCATCTCAAGTAGACACTCTGGAGAAATCCTCGCCGGGACTAACAGGCTTGTGTGTGTGATGGGCACTTTATGGGGACTGAGAAATCACAAATTCCTCACTGTGGGGTCTCCGGTGTGCACGTGATGCTCTAAGACGTCTGGGACCTGCCTGAAGGAAAGGAAAGGAAAGGAGGTGCCGCGAGAGGCAGGGACGCTTTCCATGGCCCTTCAGGAGAGCTCCTGAGGAAGAGCAGGGAAAGTTGCAAGGAGTCCAGACATGTCTGCTGTGTGCGGTTGGTGGGAGAAGGCGTTTTCGAAGGCCAGGCCTACAGGCTGGGTTCCCAGCGCACAGGGACTGCAGCGGAGGGGCTGGGGGCTGACGCAACGCTTCCTCCCCATACAGGTGCTCTCTCTGCCCCACCAGCGGCTGGTCTGCTACTGCCGGCTCTTCCAGGTTCCAGACCCAAACAAGCCCCAGAAGCTCGGGCTGCACCAGTGAGAAATCTTCCTGTTTAATGACCTCCTGGTGGTATGTGGTTCCCCAGAGCGTGTCATGGCTGGGACCCGTGGCTTGGGGCGGCCTTAAACTGCAGCTCCGGTCTCCCATCTGGCCTTGTGTGCCTGTGCTTGGGGAAAGGCACCCACGTGCGTGGGGTGGAGGTGAAGGGGATGGAGTCAGCCCCACGGTCTTGGGTTACAAGAGGCAGAATCTAACTCACAGTGCGGCTGACGAAAACGGGGCTTCGTCAGCTTATGTAAAAGCCCAGAGGGGGGTGTGGGTCTTCAGCCCCAACTATTTATAGAAGCTTACACAGCGTCAGCGGGACTCCTTTATTAGGCTCTCTGTCTCTCAGCTGCGTGGGCTCCCTTCTCAGGAGCTCTGTCCACAAAGAGAAAGTCAGTCTCGGCAGTTGCAGGCTTAATCCTGCCCCCTCCCTGCATCCCCGGCCACCAGGGGCATTTTCTTGGGAAGAGTCCGGGCAGAGGTCTCACCGGTTCCCATGCCCATGCTTGAGCCGCTCACAGGGGCCAGGCAGGTGCAGTGCTGTCTCATTGGCTAAACCTGGGTCACTGCTCACCCCCAGGAGTGCCAGGTGGCAAAGAGGGGGTTCCCCAAAGGGAAACTGCAGAGGTCTTGCCCAAAAAAAGGTGGCATGGATGCTGGGCTTTATCCCCGGGGATAAAGATGCCCCTGGAGACAACGGGGGGAGACTGTCCCTTGGGTCTTTGTCTCTCCTGCATGCCCCGGGCTTTCTTGCTAGAGGCCCTTGTCCCTGACCCCTACCTGCCTGAGGACCAGCCACTTCTCTCTGACTGCTGAGGTTGGAATCTGGACCTGTGGGTTTCAAGTCTTTGTCAAGGGTCCCTGACCTCAAGCGAGTGACTTCAAATTCCTGAGCCTCCGTTTCCGCCTCCAAAATCTCTCAGGCAGTCACAGAGCTCAGGTGGGGTCCTGGGTGTCCGAGCCCGGCCTGGCGCCTTCGGGGTCATGTGCAGCGTGGCGCCTGCCACCTCTCTGCTGAGGGGCTTCGTCGCCAGCCAGGACGACAGCTGGGATTCACGGGAGCGGAAGCCAGCATCCATGTCAGGATGTGCCTGGACACACAGGCCTGCCCTGCCCCAGAGGCCTCCCGACCTCTGCACTCCCGAGAGGGTTTTGACGTTAGTCTCGGTCAGAATCCCGAGCGCCCAGAGTTGCCCCTGAGCGGTGCAGGCGATACGACTCAGCCTCTGTCTCTGGCGGCCCCCAGGTGACCAAGATCTTCCAGAAAAAGAAGAACTCGGTGATGTACAGCTTCCGACAGTCCTTCTCCCTGTACGACATGCAGGTTCAGCTCTTCGAGGACCAGTGTAAGTCCGTGCTGGGGGCCTGCCGTGGCCCAGCCGCGAGTGTGCGTGCTGGAGCACTCGTCCACACGTGGCCGTGTGCCACGTGGCGGAAACGGTGTCACAACTCCCACCTTGTAGTCACGAAGTGCTGTGCTCCCCAAGGATCTCCCCCTGGGGATCTCCCCCAGCTCTCCCACGTGTGTTCCGTATTCCTGCTTCGCCAGCAGAGAGAAGGTTGCAGGCCAGGGGTCTGACGAGCGACAGTACCTGGGGAGAATTTGATAACATTGTACATGGTGGTGATCGCCTTTGCTTTTGCCCCTACGTCTTCTTACCGTGTGGTTAAGGTTGTTTTTAGTTCAGGGCGGAGTGGATTTATGCCAATAAAGTGTTGCCCGGAAGACACCAAGTAAATGGCACAGGTGATGTGCAAACACAGGCAAACAAACAGGCGCAGGCAAGGCCTGGGGGGCTGTAGGACAGGAGCCCGGTCCTGAGCAGAGAGCCCGGGTGCAAATGCGTCAGGACCTAGCGGTCCCCGGGCCACATTCCCTTTGTCTGTAAAGTGGTATGTGGTTCCCCAGAGCGTGTCATGGCTGGGACCCGTGGCTTGGGGCGGCCTTAAACTGCAGCTCCGGACTTTACCTCATGAGGACTTCAGGTATGAGTCCATACATGAAGTGCTTAGAGCAGGATTTATTCTTAGGTGTTATTGGAGTCTTCTCTGGGTATGAGTGGGCCATGGGGCCTGAGGACTTGGGGGAGGAGCTGACACCCCCACTGACTTTTCTCTGTTGACCTGGTCTTTCTCTGATACCCAAGCCCTTCCCTTTACCTTTCTCCCTCTTTGTCCCGTCCCTGTTGGAGGTCCCTGAGCTGTAGGCTGAGCCAGGCCTCCTGAGATGGGGGGTGAGGGGGAGGTCCTGTTGCCCTGCCCATTTTGCACCGGCCCCAGGGGAGGACCGTTCCAGTTGAGCATCATGATATCTCCAGCAGCAGGGAAGCCCTCATCCTCTCAGACAGGTTGCCAAGCTACCGTCTGATCCGCTTTCAATCTGCAGGTTGAAAAAGAACCAGGGACCTGTGCCTGGGCCATCCCTGCCTTGCCTTGGTTTCTACCAGGGTGGAAGGTGGCCTCAGGGAGCATGGTGCCACCCCACATTGTCCTGACCGGCAGGCCCTCTTTCCAAAGGGGTGGCGGTGGTTGTGATGCTCCCAGCAGTGGGCCCGACCAGACTGAATCCGCAGGCAGAGGCTGTGCCCTCCTCGTTTTTACATTCCCAGAGCTCAGCCCTCAGCCCTGAACCCACAGTCCTGGCATAAGCCCAAGAGTCAACACTGACATTTCTATGGGACATGCCTTCGTAGCAGGGATCTCAAAGTGGTAGCTGTGGGTCAGTCACAGCCCAGTTATGTATTTAGTTTACACATTTTAAAAAATTTGTTGAGCTGATACTTAATATCTAAAATTACTAAAATTGGGGGCACCTGGGTGGCTCAGTCCGTTAAGCGTCCAACTTCATCTCAGGTCATAATCTCACAGTTCGTGAGTTTGAGCCCTGCATCCGGCTCTGTGGTGATGGCTCAGAGCCTGGAACCTGCTTTGGATTCTGTCTCCCTCTCTCTCTCTTTGCCCCCTCCCCCCTCACACTCTGCCTCTCTCTCTCTCTGTCTCTCTCAAAAATAAACATTAAAAAAATTAATTAAAAAACAAAATAACTAAAATTTTAGATATTTTTGAGTTTTCTTGAAAACCGAGAAGGTTTTTGCTAGGCCCACATTCCCACGTCATGTGGCTGTCATGGGCTGCACGCCCCTCCCCCCCCCCACTCACTCTGTTGCTCAGTCTCATGTGGTTTACTTCCTACATTTATTGGAACACACTAGGCATTTGAGTTCCCAGCCTTGACCTAGGTCTGAGCAAAAGTGGGATTGGTGTTTGGACCAAGAACCTCCAAACATCCAGTAGCTGATGCTTGATTCCCGCTGAGGAGAGAGGCACTACCAGGGGACCAGAGCCACAGAGACTCTGTGAGCTTGGAGGTGGCACCAGGCAGGTCACAGGCCAGAAAGACTGAGCACTCAGCATAGAGTGCATTGGGTATGGGGTGCCCATGAAGCACCCAAGGGAACTGAGGGTCTGGAGGCCACTTGTGAGAGAACAGAGCTCAGTGTGCACTCAGAATTGCCCAGGGAGACCAGATAAGACTCCCCCCCAGCACAGGACACTGACTGTGACTCCCAGACTCCACCCCTGGCCATTCTCAAGCTTCAGGCAATGACCAAGGACCTTGACTTGAAGGGTCTAGGCTCCATGACCTTCAGGTTGAGGAAGGATGGGGGCCCTGACCTCTGTTCAGATTGGCCAAATCTGCCCCAGACTTCTGCATAGAACAACACAGACCCAAGTCAGGAGATGGGGATTTCCTGGCAGTCTCTCTGGTCTTCCCTGTGGATGCCTTTCCTCCCTGGTTAGACGTGTCTGCTGAGAGCCTGGACCCTTAGACTTAGCATTTCCTTGACCAGCAGAGAGACTGCAGAGAGCACCCAGGGATCCATGGGTTCTTCTCCTCCCCTTCTCCTTTGTAGACTACCCCAATGGCATCCGGCTCACATCTGCTGTCCCCGGAGCAGACATCAAAGTGTTAATAAACTTTAACGCTCCCAATCCTCAAGACCGGAAGAAGTTCACCGACTACCTGCGGGAGTCCATCATGGAAGTGCAGGAGATGGAGAAGCACAGGATACAGTGTAAGTCCCAGGCCCCCTGGAGAGGAAGAGCCAGCAGCCCCGGCATCTCATGGGACTTGCTGGATGCGGCCGTTGGCTCCCATCTGGTGCCAGGGACTCTGGGGGCCCACAAAAGTGAGGTGCCCTGGTCTCACCTGGCCTTCCCACAGCCCTATGACAGGGCAGCCCCCGTACCCGGGCCGGAGGAGGTGGCGTGGGGAGGGCAGCAGAGGCCTCCACGTGAGAGTGAGGGCTTCTGCGGCCCAGGCCCATCCCGCCTGTGGGACCACCTGGCATGCCCTGAGAGAGCCTGGTTTCCCCGTCGCCCCACGAGACGAGATTTCCCGGAGATCCGGAGCTGATCTCGTTGCCCCTTGGTGTGCTTATTCTTCTTTCGTCTTCCATGTCAGGGAAGTCACCACCAAGCCCATCCTGTGGGTTTCATCAGACCTGATTATCATCTTTTCTCTCCTGGCTCCAAGCCTCACTCCCTGGAGACACACAACTACCCCCACCTTTGGGCCCCACCCACGGCAAGGTTGGGTTACCCCTTGCTCATCCGCAGACCCAGGCCAGCCAGTCTCCTTGCCAGCCCTCAAGCCTGCAAAGTGACAGTCTTTCCTGCAGAGCCCAAGGCCCGTGCCTCTCCAGCCTCCCTTTCAGAGTTTCCTCCTGGCTCCCTTTTGTCAAAGGCAGCGTTCACACCTTCTCTTTCTTTCCCAAGACAGCCGTGGGCCCTGACTTTTCCTCAGGCCAAACAGATGGCAGCTGGGTGCGATGCCAAGCCTACACAGAGGGCCCAGGGCCTCCCCCTCAAGGCTTTGTTTTCTCACTGGTCCCTCGCCCCCTCTGTTTCAGTGGAGCTCGAGAAGCAGAAAGGCATCGTGTGGCCCAGCATGTCCCAGTGCTCCAGCCTCAAAGCGGAGTCCGGCAAGGGACGCTGAGCCGAGCCTGCCTGGATGACAGCCACGCCAGCGGTGAGGGCCTCAAGCGCAGCGCCCTCAGCAGCTCCTTGCGGGACCGTTCCGACGCGGGTAAGAGCAGGCCAGGACCCCCTTCCTAGCCCAGCACACACAGGACTCAGACCGGGCAGCTGGGGCACACGTTGGGTGCCGGGAAAGGACCGCGGTGGCGGCTGGTGGCGGCAGGGCTCGGACGGAATGCCGTTGGGTTTCCCGTGACTGTCCCCAGACCGTAGTAGCATCTGACCACACAGAGAGGGCGTCCCAAAAAGGCCAGAGAAAACAGGATCCGGTTGTCAAGGCAGAACAGCCAGGAGGTTACCCCTATTCTCCCTTTCTTCTTCTAGGGGTTTTATTTATTCTTTTATTTATTTTCCAGAAACTGCTCTCACACAGAGTGAGCCAGGCCCCACTGATGGATGTGTCCCTTGCCCTCTGTGCTGCCGCGTCCCTGTGTTTTATGCTGATGAATGAAATGGAGTGAAGCCCTCGAAACTGTGTTTGGAGAACCCCCTCTCCCACTGTCCCTGGTCTCATTTCCCTCACGGAGGTCTCCCTTCCTGGGAAACCCGGGCCCCCATCCGGCCCAGAGGCAGTGGCCGCAGCTGCCCCCTGGATGTCGGGGCGGTGGGGAGACGGGGGGAGCCCTGGCACAACCGTGGTTTTTGTTACTGTTTCTTTGTTTCTGTGTGTGTTTATTTGCTGCCAGCCTCTTAACCCCTAAGCAAGTAGCACCCCTAGAGCCTCCCAGATTTCCCAGGGGAGGAGGTGTGTCTAGAGTGTCAGGGAGCTTTTGGGGGCAGCTCGCCTGGCCGGGTCCCCTGGGCCAGCCGCCCGTGAGTGTTGTTCAGCCTGCTTTGCCTGCAGTGCTGTCAGAGAAGCTGTGGAGGGACAGCCCCTGAAGCCCCCCAGTCACGTCTCAACAGGCAGCTTCTCCTGGGAGGAGGTTCCAGCTACAAAGGAGCAGAGGTTACAGGACGTTGTCCCACAGAGGGCACGCGGCTCCGGGTGTCCCGGCTCTAGGAGCCTGATTGCAGGCCCTGGGTTGTTGGAAAAGACCCTCTCGGGCCAAGATCAGCCACCTCCTCTCCAGGGGCCCGGCAGCCCCCTCCCCTTCTCGGGGCCTCACCCGCCCCACCCTGCCTTGGACATTACCTTGTGGCCAGCCCTGGGCCCCGCTACTAAAAGAGCCCAATCATGACTCCATCCCACACCTGCCCCACCGGCCGCACTGCCTCCCTCCAGCTTTCTCATTTCCCAGAAATTTTTTTTTTTTTTCTTTTTTTGAGTTGGAATTTTTTTGTCCTTATTTTGTCCTGTCATTTTTTTTTTCATAGTAAAAATCAGAAATCCATTGCCAGCATGAGGGTTTACCCAGGGTTTCTCAACCCCAGCACCATTGACGTTTTGTGCCAGATAATTCCGTGCTGTTGGAGGGTGCTGTCCTGTGCACTGCAGGATATTTACCAGCATCCCGGGCCTCTACTTACGAGATGCCAAGAGTATCCCCACCCCCCAGTCATAACAGACAATAATGTCTCCCGAAATTTCCAGGGGTCCTCTGGGGGGGCAAAAATCACCCCTAGTTGGCAAAGTGCCACGGGTTGAGAACCACTGGTTTTCCCTATGGCTTGTTAAACCCAGCTAAACGTAATTGGACAGCTCTGGGCCTCTGCAGGCTGGTAGCCAGGACCTCTGTTTGGGTTTGTGCAGTGGCGTTAGGCCTGGCCTCTCTGTTCCCTGATGCAGCACCTGGAGGGCGGATGGGTCCCGCCCAGTCCCTCAGGTAACAGTGGCTCTGTTGAAACCGAGGCTCCCAGCGTGGCCAGCCACACCTAGGACTCCAGCTCCTGGGGGTCAGATAGAGCTGCACCCCCAGGCCTGTGCGAGGGACAGAGAGCTGAGGTTCAGCTGCTTTCCTTCTATCGTCGCCGTTGCCATTGTCGTTTGGACATTCCGAACTAAGGAAAACTCTAGGGATTGAGTCTTCCCAGGAGACCATGTGAAGAATCCCCCGGGAAGGCAGCCCCCTGTCCCCAGGAAGCCTGGAGGGTGTGTTTGAGTCCTGGCAGCTGCCAAGGCCCCAGACTGGGAGCCCTCCACGTGCAGTCTCCAGAGGGAGACCGGCCAATGTCAGCAGCCATCCAGAAAGATGCTGGGCTCAGCACCCAAAGACGTGCCCCGGACTGGGTCGGAGTGAAGCTCTCCGGAGGCAACGTCACTCTCCCCACCGTGGCCCTCACTAAGAGGGCTGCTGGAGAAGAGGCAAGGCCTCGGGGATACTCTCTCCCTTCAGGAAAGCTAGCGCTCAGTTGTTGGCACGTCACTGCTCTGGGGGCGTCTGCCCTGGACCTGCAATCACACGTCATTCCGGGTGACTCTCCACACGGTCTTCCTTCGTCCGGGATCCATGCTCATTTCAGTGGCACCAGAGCCCTGTCGGCCTGCGATCAAGGGCCTGCGTGGACCGGGGACACAGGTGTGACTGCGGCCTTAACCCCTGGCCCAGATCAGTCAAGTCATGATGGACACTATCCCCAAGCCCCCAGGGTCCTCCTGCCCCTCCCAGCGAAGCTGCCCAACATCAGTCTCCAGAGAGAGGATGTCTCCCAGAGGCCATGGGACCTGCTCGCCCCTGTCATTGCTCCGGGGCCTAGCCAGAGACCTGCCATGTTCTGCCCCAGGGAACCCGGGAAGCCCTCTCAGGGGAGATTTGGTGGCTCCTGGTGGCCAGTGTCCAAAGCAGCACCTGCTCAGCCTCCAGCATTATTAAGGACCACAGGGTAGGACCCTGGGTTGAGAGCTCTTGCTGCATTCTGTGCCGATACCAAGAAGCAGGAGAAGGCTGTGAAGAGCCATGCTGGGAACTCCTTCCAGACGTGGTTACTGATCCTGGCCACAGTTGGCCTGGCAGGGCCTGATCAGGTTCTGGGAGAGGCACTGGGCGGGGCAGGGCTCACCTGTGGCTGGTGCAGGACCCTTCCCCTACCAAGAGAGAGGGAGTGTAGCAGGAGATAGAGTGCAGGTGAGGGATAGTGTGGGTGCATGGGTGAGAGCCACTTTCCCAGCATGCTTCACCTCCATTAGCACATGATGTGCACCTGTGTGCACACACCCGGACACAGGTCTATAGTGAGCAGGTGTCTGTGGGGTGTGCCCATGACTAGGGGCTTGACTGCAGACAGCAGTGAGGTAGGGATACCTCACATCTCATGCTTATTTGTGAAGTTGAAAAGATGGATTCTGAGAAACTTAGCATCACTCAAAGACATCCAAGTTAAAACTGTCCTAAGTCTTGGCCCACTTGGGGGCAGGAGGAGGAGGGTTTTGTTGTACTTCAGGTCAGATACCACACAGAGCCCCTAAACCTAGCTCCAGGCCTGGCCTAAGTCCCCTTGAGAGAAGCACATCAGTCAGAAGACATTGCTGGGCACTGGTGGGGCGGGCTGGCCTTACTGTGTCCCTGGTTTTCAGTTAGGGGAGCCCTCTAGGCTTCGAGGGGCCAGAGAGCTGATTTTAAAACCGCAGAGACAGCAGAGATCTGACTTCAGCATTTCTGCATGGTGCCACAAGATCCCAAGTATCTGATGCTCACGTCTACCCTACTCAGAGGAAGGCGCGTACCCATTTCACAGATGCAGAAACTGTGCTAAAGAATCAAAGGAGTGCCAGGTGGGGTTACCTCTTCAGCCAAAGAGCCTCGTTCTGCTCTATGTCCCTGGACCACTGTGTTGGGACAAAAAGCAGGAAGGGAAGATGGCCAGCCTCTCTTCTCATACGAGCTGAAAGATGAGGATATGTGACGACCCTCATCTTTCTTCCAGCTGGGAATAAGGGCCAGGTCCTACGTGGTTCTCCCTGGTCCTCAGCAACTGGTGGAAAACACTCTTGCCCTAATCTTCTGTGTGGCCCTGTCCTGAGCGAGCTCTGAAGCCCTCTCACACATGCCAGGGTCAAGCAAAGTTCCCAGCTGGGACTCAGGTTTGGGGGTTGGCAGGCCAAGCAAAGGGACCGAATGTCCCCCGAGTCCACTGTTGTATGCCCAAGATCAAGGCTCCGTCCCAGTACACTCAGATGCCACGGTGAGGCCTGAAGGACCCACAGACCCACTCTCTACCCCACACAGGGTCAGCTTCTTGGCCACAGAGAGGCACGTAGCAGCCTTTCCATCTTTCAGGCTCCTGGGCTCACTCAGCCTGCATTCCGCTCAGAAGGCAGCATGGCCAAGCTTCCCAGCCCCAGAGATGGACAGGCAGACCTGGGTGTGAGTCCTGCTCGCTCACTGTGGAATTGGACAGTCGGTCCATGAGCCTCAGCCTCCACCTCCTCCTCCTCCTTGGCACAAAGGGACACCTGTACTGCATTGCTGCGGGGCTTGACCAAGAACAAATGTGTTCGGCTCGTGGCCAGGGCTGCACAGGTGGAAGCCTCCAGAACATCAAGTGGGCGGCCCCTTCTCTGTCCCCTCTTCCTATCTGCTTTCCTGAGGGCTGGACAGAGACCGGACCCCGAAGCTTGGGCACCCACCATTTTTGCCAGCCTCAGTGTCCTGCAGGAATCCATGGAGAGGGCCTCCAAAAGGACCCTGGAGGCCAGGCTGAGCCTTAGGCCTCCAGAACCAAGAAGACACAGCCTTCCTGTAACACAGCCAACATATATTGAGTGCCTACTATATGCCATGTGCTGGGAGGTAGTAGAAAGCCATGGGCAGGCAGCGCTCACAGCTGAGGGAGCACTTGTGGCATCTGGAAGAGCAGTACCCGCAGAAGGGAAGCAGGACTCTGGGCTCTCCCAGCAGACCCTGACCCTGCCTCCTGCCCCTGGCCAGGGCACTGCACAAACCAAACAGTTGGCTCCAGAGGCACCAGCACATTTGAGCTCCCCAGAAGGAAAAGACAGGACACCAAGTTCAGTTTCCTCCTAACCATCAACCCCACCCTGTCTGCAAGGGGGGAGATGTATATGTATGTGTGAATATGCATATACATATGTATATGAAATCCACGCAGTCAGGGCCGCACAGGACCACATCTTGTTTGTTTTGAGCCATTGGAGAAGCTGCCCCTGTCCCATCCCCTGTTGGCAGGTGGCTGGAGCACAGGGCATCTGGCCCCCGCCGTGCACGCGCCCCAGCCCTCCTGGAGGCATCCCCCCCACCCCCCCCACCCCTCCCACCAACAGACTGCCAGTCCAGGAGAAGGGGTATCAAGTTGGGGCTGGTTGAAAACAAATTTTTTTCTTTGAACTCCCCCTCCTTTTTTTTTTTTTCTTTTGAAAGTCATTACTGCCCTCCCACGGGCTTCCCTACGGAGCCAGTCCTCCGACCCTCCCCCCCGCCTGCGGCAGTGGTGACCCAGGGCCAGGCAGGCGGCGGCCCGGCCTTGTGTCCGTGTCTAACCTCTGGTATTGCATGTTCTGGGCAAGGAGGCGAGGGCGTCGCAGCAGTGCGGGATCACTCGAGAGCAATGTGGAAGTAAGTAGGAAGCGCCTACGTCCAGCTGGCTGTCGTGTGTTGCCTCCCCGATCCTTGGTTTATATCTGTAGTCTTTTTTTTTTCCGTTTTGCTCTTCCTTCCCCCTACTGCACAGAGGCGCAGACACGCCCGTGCCTGCCTCAGCCCCAGGGCATGCCAGCTTCCCCCTTCCTAGAATCGCCCATGACTCTCACCGCTTGTTTGGGCTGGACCCATGGGAGGTGGGGGTGGTTCTGGATTCTGTGTTTTAGTTCCCGCTTAACCCCGTCCCCTGTGGCCCCCCAAGCATGGTTAACATCCCGGCTTCCTGGCACTCCCCCACCCCCACCCTGGGGCCCCCGCCTGCGGACACTGCTCCTGGGCGGGAAACACGGCCCGCCAGGCATCTGTGCACCCTCCACCCGCACTGCGGGGGGCAGGAGGGTGGGTTTTCCCCATCTCTTGACTTCCATGCTCCGCCATCCCCATCGCTTCCTTCCTGGAGTTCCGATTGCTGTGTGTCTCCAGTCAGGACATCATGGAATTGCTTAGCTAGCTCGGGGGAGGAAAGCCATGAGAGGAAGAAAAAATTCCGTGTGGATTTCATGAGATTTCATTCATCTGCCAACCATTTCTATATTACTGTTCACATCGTAACCTCAGCTTGCAGACCTTTTTGTTTCCTTCTTTTTCCTTGTTTGGTTTGCAGTAGGTAGCTGCAGTGAAATGCCTAGGCAGCCCCCCCACCCCTCCAACAAGGACAAGGTTCCCCGAGCCCCCCGCCCGGTCCCTACCACCAGCTTCCCAGAAAGCTCGGGGCCCACACAGGCAGAGCAGATGGCGCAGTTTCAGCAGGAACGGGGTTCTTCTTCATGCACGTCAGCCCAGCCTACTCCACGCAGCACATGGCGCTCACAGGCACCCCCGGGCTGGTTGTTCTGATCCGAAAGCTCAGGCCGCCTTCCATATCAGGACAAGAGCAGAAGTCACACTTGTGCTGCTGCTGCTGCTGCTGCTGCTGCTTTGACCAGACAGGAGCGTCCCTCATCCCCTACCCCATCCCCACTCCTCTCAGTGGAAGGCCACCCTGGGTCCCTGTGGCCCCCAGTCACATGAGCGGAGGTGGCACTGACCCAGCCTTACCCAGCCCCACCCTCTGCAGCCAGAGAGTTAACTAAGGCTTAGCAGTCAGTGGGTGAACTTTTTACATCAAAAAAAAAAAATCATTCTGACATAAGTGCTGTAAGGTCTTTTAATTTTGATTTCTATGAATTTCCTTTTTAGGGGTCCATCATTAGCAGTCCTCACATGCGCCGGAGAGCTACATCAACACGAGAGTGTCCATCTCGCCCACACCAGACTATGCCTAACTCATCCTCCCTCCTGGGCTCCTTATTTGGGAGTAAGAAAGGGAAGCCCCCTCCCCAGGCCCACCCGCCCTCAGCCCCTCCCCAGACACCCCCCCACCCACTGGGCCTGCCCCACGCACAACACTCTGGGGCCAGCCACCACCAGGGGCCTGCTGAAGGCCTGCCGCAGGCCCAGGTGCACGGGCACCACGCCCAGTACTGCCACGTGCAGCAGAATCTGCCCCCCTACCACCACCACCACCACTACCACCCCCCCAGCACATCCAGCACGCACACCAGCACCACCAAGGTCCCCACGGGGGGCACCCACCCTACGTGGCCCACGTGCACAGCCAACCCACCACTGCCCTCGACCCATGACGGCCACCCAGGGCCACACGGGCCACGGCCATGCAGCGCACCACCACGGGCAGCCCCCCGCCCCGCCGCCCCCCACCAGCAGCAAGGCCAAACCCAGCGGCATCAGCACAATTGTGTAGACAGCCTGGGCAGGGTCCCAGACTGCCCCGGAACACCTGCACACCACACAGAGCCATGCCCGAGGGCAGCTGGCCTCAGACCAGACCCAGGGCACCTCTGTTTCCACCTCTCCCCTCTGCTCCCTGCGGCCTGGATGGAGCCCTCTGAGCCCATGGGGCTTGTGTTGCAGGAAACAAAGTTCACAATCTCACTTAGCATTGGTGTCCTGGGTTCCATCTACTTGGACCCAAGGGGTGGGCCTCGGCCACCATCAGCCTTGAAAACGGTGCCACCGGCCATGTAGATGTTGAGCTGTCCCCCACCCCAAAGCAGCCCTCAGCTCTGCTCCCCAACTGTACACACATATGAAAACCCAGCCTAGGAAAAGAAGAAATGAGACACAAAAACCAGAGATAGAACAAAACAAAACAAAACAAAAACAAAAACAAACCAAACTTGCTGCATTTATTGCTCTTTTATTGACAATGGGCAAAAAATTAAGTAGACCTGATATGGTTGATGAAAATACGTAAGTAAACTTTATATAATATAAATATATAAATATATATATATAAATATACATATATATATATATATATACTGTATAGGTAGTATTTGTGTGTGAAAGCAAATGTCTCAGTCCACAAAATTAGCAATATAGACTTTCCAAGGAGCTCCACTTACCCGCTAGGAAGACAGTATCTTATATGAATGTGAGAGAGTAAACCAAAAACGTAAACGCTAGGAACAAATTCAGATACTTCCATATTTTCATAAAAAAAGAGGAGAAGTCCCTCCAGGGACTGGCTAAAATCTTTACGCAATCATTACTAACTGTGCCAAGTAACATAGCATCTAACTGTTTAAAAAGTCCAATATTGCTTTGTATAAATCCTTATTTTATTAACAGAAAACTATCATAAGGAATCAGTATTATAAACTGCCCTGTTATTTCAGGTAAGCAAATAGATACCAATGCAGGAAACTCTACAATAACAACTCAGGACAACTGGTTAGGAACTGGTTGTCTGAGGATATTGGTTCCACAGATTCTTAGACACTTTAATGGCTGCGATACCTGTGAATTTCCATGATCCGTATTTCTTTTATATGCATATGATTTAATGCACACTCATTCAGAGTCCTCTCAGGGGGGCACCCATCCACGGCAGAAGTGTTCATCTCCAACATGAGGGCGGCCAGCTCCCATACTCGCCTCCCCAACACCATAACTAACTCATCCTGTCTCCAACTGCCACAGGCACCACCTCCACCCCCACCCCCACCCCACCCCAGTGAGTTTCCACCGGGAACCGCTCCAAACCCGAAGGCTGATTCTAGCATGTAGCAACCCAGGGCGGTGTGTGTGTTTCCCATTTTGTTTTCTGAGTGGTAGCCCGCGATCATCGTGATTCCATGTGGCCATGTGCTAGCACAACCCCTGTGTCCTCACCGTGGCCCCTCTGACCCCCACCCCCGGCGTACGAGTGCCGGCCCTTGCCAGCGAAGCCCCCGCTGCCTTCTCATGGTCCAGTTAGCTGCCAGGGCATCACATGACTCTCAGCTGTGCTCTTGTCGCTTCTGTGTTGTGGTGACACTATCCGCTCCCCTGAGGCCGGGTGCCGCATGCGTCCGGTTCTGTGACTGAGTCACCCACGGGCAGTACTTTGTAGTTTCAGCCTTTCGAGCCACTGCAGCCGCCAGTGCTGTGCTCCTAAGCAGTGGGACCAGAGGACTGCCCCGAGGTCCCTGCCCTGGCAGAGAGCCCTTTCAGAAAGGGTGAAGCTAGTGCTGGACTCCGCGGGCCACAGGCTCCGCACGCCATGGGCGGCATGGTGCGCCCTGGCCAGACGGCAAGATGACCGAGGGGAGCCCACCTGGCTGGCCGGCCGGGGGCTCCGCCCGTTTCCCTCCCCACCCGCCCCTTTGTCATATCATCGAGGCCACCATACCAGCAAATCTGCAAACCAAGCACTTTGTTAATCTCCACAGAGAGCAAATACAGCAATCTAGAGTTTAGCCTTTTTTTTTTTTTTTTTTTTTGGAAGAAGTGTGACTTTAACCTGCCCACCTTTTATCTTCCCATTGTGTCGTGTTTCTCTCCCGGGCACCTTCTCGGAAGGAGGGACGTGTACAAAGCACGGGTGCATCTGATCTGGTCCAGGCCAGGCTGGTGGGAGGCTCCCCGCTTCCACCGGCTCCTAGATTCCTTGGTTTTCCTGCAGAATCAGGCTCCCCAAGGCGTTCTCTGTCTTGCGGTTTAAAGGTTGTTGTTCTGACCAGGAGAAGTCGAATTGTACTGCATGCCATCTGGCGTCAGTCGTGTGAGGCCACACTCTATGTATTGTGTATTTGAAAACTATATCAGTGTTACTGTTGACAAATAGTTGAAGTAAAGTGATAACATATTAAATATGTCGGCCTTTCTTCACCCTCTGTACCGATAGTAGAGTCTACCTGTAAACTCGAGGTTGTTCCAGAAAAGATGCAGGGTGTTTAGCACAAGGTTGCCCTTTCTGAAGGGGTGACCACTGATGAAAAAGGGTGGACAGCAAAGCCTAGGGGGTCGGGTTGGGGGGCGCTGTCTCCATCGCCATCCTTCGTGCACCACGGGCCACTCAGAACACTTACTTCCAAAACTGCCGTCCGTGTGTCCTGACGCATGGTTTGGTGGCCACACGGCCGAATCTAGCGAAAGGGGGCTTCTCGAACCAATTCCCTTTCTCCCCATGTGTCCAACTTTGTATAGTGTGTTGGGCTCAGGTCAGCGAGGCTTCATCATTCTTTGATTTACACGCTTACCGTGGGAAGCGTCTCCAGGGAGTGTTTCCAAGGAGGCTGGAGCCACACTGCCCGGAATTTCGTTTGGGAAGCAAAAACTGCCGACAGATTGCTTTCCCGTGTCCCACCCCCACCCCCTGGGTGGCGCTCTCGTGGGACTGTTCTTTCTAGACCCCAGCCTGCCACAGGGTCAGCGCTGTGGGGGCCTGCCATCCACCCCCCACCCCGGGGATAGGCAGCAGGACGCCGAGCAGGACGTTTGTGTCCTCCTTCCCCACCATCAGGACACACTTGGGACCTTTCTCTCAAGTCGTGCAAATTGTTCCAGTGAAACGGTCATTTCCAACATGAGCAGGAGTAGAGGAAGCGGCAGGTAGCACCACAAAAATCTTTTCTGGGACAACAATTAAATCATGTGTTTGTATTTTTTTTAAGTTTATGAATGAATTGTACAACAATGTAAAAATAAAGTTCATCCTAATATGATGTGCACATCTTGCTTAAAAATGTCTTTAGTCACCCAGTGTAGAGAGATGTTTCCATTACGCACTGCATGCAGAAGAAGCCTCTTGTTTGTCTTTAAAATGAGCTGAAAAGACAGCAGATAGGTAAACACGAACCTAGGTGTTGACTCAGCACTCCCTGCAAAGCTGGGTCTCTACGGGTAAGCATGCATCTTACGGTTTTGTTGTAAAATACCATCACTCTTCCTGCCTGAAAACTGAGGAATTTTGTAAAGTATCTCCAATAACAACAATAATCCTGGAAACAGATTTCGAGATGGATCAGTGCCAAGTGGGGGGTGGTGGAAAGGGACAGGTGGGAGGGGGGGCGTGTGCCTCTTTCTTACCCACAAAGGGGCACACGTTAGCCTAACCGCGGTTGCATCGAGGTCCCGCACAGGACCCGTCTCCTCTTGGGAACTGTCATCCCATGTCGTACTCATGTCAGTGAGAAATCCAGAAATGTTTCTGTGGTCATCTGGAATGTACACACAGCATTTTGTTTTGATGAGAGTGTAAGTTACACCTTGTGCAGCAGTTAGCACATATGCCATTCTATTTTGTAGAACTGTTTTCTGCATTCGAGTTATGTTCGTATTTAACACTATAATGGTATGTTGAGAGTCATTTAAGGCCTTAACTGTGTAACAAGTGATGTATGCACAGCCATCCTGTAGACTCTGTTTGGTGCAGTAAGCAATCAGCTAATTAATCAGAGGTACTCTTCTGGAACCGAGAAAAACAGGGGTGACTGGTTAGAGCAAATCACAAACTTAGTGTTTCCTAGTGCTGCCAGTGAGATGTTAGATGTCGGGCGGGAAGCATCCTCAGAGGAGAGTGGGAAGAGGCAGCAGGAATGAGGTTGGTCTTTCTGGTTTGTACCTCAAATGTCTGTGGTGGTCCTTTTGAATGGCCCATTGTAAGAAGGACTTGTTAGTAGAACTTGGGGAAAGAGAATGAAAAAGAAAGTTGCCATCATCATAAGAGGTGTGAACAAGTGTTCCACAGGTTCACAGGAAGAAGAAGGCACATTCGTGTGCTAATGGATTTCCTGCGAAAGGGGGTACAGGTTTCATTGAGATACGGGAGCCTGTGAAAAATGCCCCTGTAACTTGACTGCAGCCCTTTCATTTTGGAGTCAAATCCCCTCTTGTATTTGACTTTCCATCCTTTGAATAAACCAGGTCTTTTGGGTTTCTATGGGGTAGGTTTCTAGTAACTGTCAGATCAGGTTTAGGAGGGACATGTTTGCATGCTTAGAGATTTATGAATTAACCCAGCCTCAAGTGAAGGATGAATAAACCACTAGCCTCTTTGTCTATTGGTAGGTAAATCCATCCCATCTTCCAGTCATTTAAATCATATACCCATGGGGTTATTATTCCCGCAGAATAACAAGCAAGAAGATTGTCCATACCTGTGCTACTGTGACAAAGTTTACCTCCAGTTGTCTAGCTTAGGCAAACAACAAATTTTTAAAGACAATCAAAACTAGGATTTACCATCCCTAACGATGCGTTCTTGAAACATAGTTTGTCTCTGTAAAAACCCTCATTTCCAGAGATGGCCAAATCGAGACTAATTCGCTCGTAGGACAAGTCCAGCTTTAACAACCTTGGCCCAATTGTTTCCATAAGTTCAGCAAGAATAGCGATGGATCATAAGGATCTTTTCAAGTCTGCTCTGCCGGAACCTTTTATCTGGAATCTCCAGACTGAACTTTTTGTAGCCTCTCCAGGCCAGAAGCCAAGCCAGTTACTTCTGTCAGACAGGCCTGCAATATCTGTGGAGTTGGGCGAATTCCTCTTCACGAGGTCCCCGAGATATCCTGAGGTTCCTGCACCTGCCAGGAAGTGACATTCTTGACTCACCTGGGGAGGCTACTGGGAACTCTGGAAGCAAGGTATCGGTCAACATTTCCAAGGGGCTGTATGGCTCCATGTTTCCCAAAGTCAACCTTGGTCCCTTGGAGCTACATGCTCACACCTCTGAGTCTGTGCATGGGTCTCAAATAGGACGTCCCAGTCAAAGCCTTGGTAAAAATAACCAGTATTTCCAATGGTGTCCCATTCCAAGGACTTACGCAAATGAGTACGATTGTCACGAGAGAAAGGATACTCACTGGGAGCGTGTGAATGCCAGAGGGTTTAGGTAGAGAGAAAAGATAAACACTTCCGCTCACAAAGGAATGCTTGATGACATTTCCGTAGATCATAGCTATCTTAAGAGGAAGTTTCCTTCACCAGAAAGAGCAAACATCGGAGAACCAGCAGTCTCTGACAAGAGTCCCAAAACTCTGATCTTCCTCAGTTAGTTCAGTCCCACGTTCCCAACTCTTGTTCAGTTTGATTGCAGCTTTTTAATTCTGAATTCTGGACATTCTTACCCGTTTTCAAGTTCATCTTAAAGACATCAAATACCTGTGTTTGTCCACAGAGCCCTTTTTCCGAATCAAGAGGTCCTTAAGGATGCAGCTGATGAAGAAACTCAGTTATTTCTGCGACACGTAACACTTCAATAATCAGAATATCAAGTGAGGACCTTATGCCAAAACACTGAACACTTTAGGAATCGCGTGTAGAGTGGGGGTAGTTGCAACATTTACCCGCGCAGTACAGCCCAAGGTTTACCATCATTTGATAGAGCTTTTCTGAGTAACATAACATACCAAATGAAAAGGCCTACCTGGTCAGAAAGACTTCATTTACAATTGAAATCTTGGGAAAGTCTGCTAAAACCTTAGAAGGTTATGAAGCCTGTCCCAAATAGGATTGCAGGTCATTACAAACCTTACAACTTTATTTATTCAACCAAGGTTGAAGGTGGCAATGAGAGATCCTACAGGCAAACGTGTAGCATCATAGAGCTGTTAGCAAAGCCTAGCTCCTTTACCAAGGACACGTTTTCACTTGAGGTCATCAAAGACCTGATCTTTAGAAAGCTTTAGAAAGCTTTAGAAAGCTTTGGTTCTCCTGGCAGACAACTGAGAAAAAGAACCTTGTTTCCAAAGCAGACAAACCTTATGTTTAGGAATCAATGCTTGAGCACTCGGTCCTATTTGGAAAAAAAAAAAAAAAAACAAACCTAGATGTCCAATGAACTTCATCTCCTTTGTCATGCAGACTTGAAAGAAAACTTTAAAGTTTCAGGTTACTGAGGCGCCTGGGTGGCTCAGTGGGTTGAGCATCAGACTTCGGCTCAGGGCATGACCTCCTGGTCCGTGAGTTCGAGCCTCACGTCAGGCTCTGTGCTGACAGCTCGGAGCCCGGAGCCTGCTTCGGATTCTGTGTCTCCCTCTCTCTCTAGCCCTCCCCCGTTTGCTCTCTTTCAAAAATGCATAAATGTTAAAAAAAAAAAAACAGCAACAACGAAACCTTAAAGTTTCATGTTACCAAAGACTTTCAAAGCTATCTTAATCTGTGACAACTTTGAACCAGGCACAACTAACCATTATTTTAAGTCATCTTTGTGCTAACAAATTGCAACCGAGATAAAATGAGCTTCTCTGACCTTTGGTAAACCTTGGTAGAAAAAACGTTTTCTATTTAATGCTGATAAGTCTAAAGACAGGTCCGCCAAACTTAGGTGAGTTTCAACACTGAATTGTTTCACCTGCATCCACTTAAAAAAAGAAAATCCGTTTGTTCCCCTGGGATGCCAGTGTGGGGGGGGGGGGGATCTGGGGCGGGTGGTCCCAGGGGTGCTCTGGGCTCCTTGACCTGGAGGGTAGGAGAAGGAGACAGCAGTGCCCGAGGCACTGAGGATGGGATAGGAACCAGGTACTCAGGCCACACCCAAGGTGGTGCAGAAACAGGAGGAGGGGGAGGGGAAGGCAGAAGAGGTGAGGTGCCAGCAGAAGGCAGACAAGGACAATTTCCTGGTTCCAACCTCATCAGCTCTGTCAGAGGCACAGATGCCGTTTTCTGTTCCCCCAAAGTGGAAATGGGCGATCTGGGTCAGGCCAGAGAAGAGGGGAAACAAATGGAGTTTTAGCAGCTGCTCGGGAATATTCCTTCAAGTCCCCGTCCCAAGGAAGACTAAGCACACGTGGCTCTAATCATAGCTGTGAAGCCGGGAAATAAATGAGGGAGAAGCCCTCACGTCTAGTAGGAGGAGGAACAGAGAGAAAGAGTCCGCGTCCCCTTTGTCAGGGATGGCCTGTGTTTCCTCCCTTAACCTGGGTTCTCTTAGGAGGAAGGAGGCCTGTTGAGACAATTATCATCCGATATATCAGGAGGGAGTTTCCTGACCTGGTTCCTGAGCACGTTCCCCAAGGGGACCCAGGGTCCGGGTAACCATGAAGGCCTGGAGGTGGGTACCTCTGTCCGTTTACTAAGGCCACACAGTGTTACAGGATCAGTCCTTTCTGCATTTTGCAAGCCCAGTTGTTGCCAGTGGGTTACAAAGGCATCCCAAGGGAGAATCTTTGGAGACTGAGGAGAAGCCCCCATGCTCCTCCCAGAGAGAAAAGTCGAAAGAAAAGAGAGAGAGGCTCCGTTGCCGCTGACCATGCCCCCGACTCCTGGGTGGCACCCCATGCACACAGTATGTCAGAGCTTCCTGGTGTCAACGTGCCCCGAGGCGTCCCTCGAATAAAATCTCCATGACCACCAACTGGCCGACTAAGGGCTCCTGAAGGAGGGATGCTAGTGTCCCCCCACTTCCCTGTTGCATTCTAGACTGCAGACAGGTGCCTGGCGAATGGACTGAAATACCTTACCCCGAAGGCCATGCCTGAAAAGGGCCCTGATGGTCATGTCCTGATTCCCTGGTCTTTGAAGAGCATGCCACAGAGGCCAGGCTCCAGGTTCTTGAAGAACCTGCCGTTTGTAACCCACGGAAAACACTAGAAAAGTTTCACAAGGGGGAATCAATTGCCCAGTTTTGTAATTTCAGTAGTAGTTAGTAGAGGACATTGACAGAAAGCAGCACAGGTGGAAATCCATCATGGTCCAAGTGACAGTCCCACCCATAGAGTCTTCACAAGCAACTCCCCTAGGGAATGGTCCCCAGTTGGGTTTTAATTCACTCAGGTACTGGTTCCTGCTGTCTCCCAGTGAAGCGGTTGCGGCCAGAGGTGGCTAGTCCAGAGTTGTGGAGGGGATCGCATTAGACCCCTGAAGAGGAAACCTCACTTGGGAGTCTTAGGCTTCGTGGCTTAGGTGGCTGTCCCGTGCCCTACACAAACAACGTTGTCTAAGGACAGGAGTGAAGACAGGACATCAAGTTTCTGGATCTCATTACCATCCCGGCCAGGGTACCAACTTGCAGCCAAAGGGCAGGCGCTCTCCTCCCCACAGAGTGGCCGGGGCTAGAGGGTAGCAGCCTGCTCAATCGACAGGAGAGTGTTCCAGTAAGACCACACTCCCCAAAAAGCACCTGAAATGAGAGTAAAGGAGGAAAAGAGAAAAGTAGAAGCTTGCAGGATGATTGCCAGCTTCTATCTTAGGGGACTTGAGATAAAGGAAGCAGACTTCCTCAAGGGAAGGATCCTCGAGGATCCTCGAGGTTGGGATCATGTACAGCTAAGGTTCTCTTTTGTCCCCCACCAAAATGTCATCCTTGGGGCATCTGAGCTCCCACAGGGAGGCCACTCTGCCTGTTTCAAGGACTTGTCAATGGGCTGTAGGCAGTAAAGGGATTTATTTTCCACTGGCCTTACTTTCCACACATCACCATGGCAAGCACTTAAACCCCTTTCCTTTCTTCTTGGGTAGCCAGGATTGTCTGGGGTTATCAAACATATTCCAACCAGGGGGGCAGGAGGGGTGCAGTACCGGCCTGTATTTTGCCCTCAGCCTACCTTATGCTCCCTCATCACAGGGCACACCATCATGGTAAGGCCCTCCTGTTTTGCCGACTCCCACAGCCACAGTCCTTCCCCAAACCAGGAGGTACAACAGGTCAGTGGCAGGACAAAAGACTGCCAGTGAGCCCGCTATACCTGCCGAACTCTTCAAAGAGAAACTGAGGCCCGAAGGGCACCAGGAGACAGAGCACAAGGAAAAAATGCCAGACAGTCTCCCAGCCAGCCTAGAGTCCAGGATCCCCAAAGGGAGCCCAGCCCCCTAGCGGAGCCCTGGAGCCTTCTCCTCGAGCTCCAGTTCAGCCCCGCCCCCCCCCCCCCCACTGGAGCTCGAGCACATCATCCGGCAGCAACACCCCCAGCACTAAGCTGAGCCCCAGAGGGAACCAATGGGGCCCAGCCTCTGTCATGGGGAACAAGGTCCACCGCCAGTAGTGAATACTGGGAGCCATGGACAATGACCCCAGGATCCCGATTTGGCAACACGAGCCAAAAGGGACCGGTACGAAGGTTATTCAGATTCTTAGTAACAGCGTTTTGCTATGTGACACCTAAAAAAGGGAATAAAATCATACCCCTTTGACCTTAATAAATATCATCAAATAACACCATTTGAAACCTACACTGAAGGAAGACAGGAAGCTGCACCGAAGGAAGCAGCTGAGCCACAGTCCGTGTCTTTATTTTGTTCTTTCACTTTACCTGGGTTTTATTGTATGTGATTATTCTTTTTATCTGTTTATATTGGTTTAATCCATGCCCATTGTAGTTTACAAAGTGAAAAGACAAGTACGTTTGTATACAATATACAGACACAGCGTCGCACAGTGGGGCCCAGGGGCGGGGCAGAGGAGGGAACAGAAGTTCTAATGCCAGGAATGGATCTGGGTAGAAGCCTGGGCAGCCAGCCATGCCAGCCCCTGCTTAGGTCAATTCCTATTTCCTGGGTCTCCCCTCTCCCCCCAACTCCTAAAAAAGAGCCCCAGAGATAACACCAAGGACGGGATCCTGTCCCATTGGGCGAGTGCCCACGTCAAGAGAAGAAATATACACCCCTGAACACATAGCACGTGGGAAGGGATACCGTTTCAAAAAACTTAAATGAATAATTACTTAGAGAGGGACAGTGCGAGTGGGGGAGGGACAGAGGGAGAATCCCAAGTCTACTCTGTGCTATCAGCTCGGAGATCGACGCGGGGCTCCAGCTCACAAAACTGTGAGATGGCGACCTGAGCAAGACCAAGAGTGGGACGCTTGAGCCACTGAGGCCACCCAGCAGCCCCGTGCCTGCGTTTTAAGTGCAGGGAAAGATGCTGAGCTCCAGGAAGCCCGGGGACATGGCACAGGAGATTGGCCAGGGCGACGGGTGGGACCAGATCCAGAACAGCTTCACAGGCTGGAGGAGTGTCAGTGGGATAGTGACCTGCTGGATTTGGAGTTGTAGGAAGCACAAGGTGGAGGGCCACACCATCATGGTGAGGCCCTTCCTTTTTGATGACTCCATGAGCCACAGCCCTTCCCCAATCCAAGTTCCAGCCATCTGGGGCAGGGGGGTCTTCTGGGAGGCGCCAGGACAAATACCGAGTGGGGAATGCAACTATGTTCTAGTATTTGCGACCCTCAAATGAGAAAACCTTTGGAGGAAATTGATGAGCGTCCACCCAAGCAAGAGAGCAGAGTTCAAAGCCATTATGAAGGACCGATGGGAAAATATAGGGCAGGAGGAAGGACTCAGTCCTTATGTGGAGCCAGGCCATGACACCGAGGACCCCCCAGCTGCCTCAGGTAATGACAGAGCAGAAGGAAAAATGTCCAGGCAGTCTCCCACCGAGCCTAGAGCCCAGCCCTCTCCTGGAGCCTCATTCCAGCCTTCTGCAGCTCCAGCATATTCTCAAAGCAGAGCCTTTTGACTTCTGTAGGAACCAGCATCATGAGAACCATTAGCAGGGCCAGGTGTGACCCATTCACCACAGACTCAGACACGCACAGCGAACGCTGGAGCCAGGGAGCACATCCCTAGAGCCAGAAAACCACTGTGTAGAAACTGCATACAGATTGAAAAAAAAGATTTTTCAAAACAATAAAATAAAACCCAAATGAGAGAGCCACGGCTCCATGCCTCCATTTTATTTTGTTTTGTTTTGTTTCATTTTCGAAGTTTAAAGCAACTTCAATAAATACTTGTTTTGAAAGAGAGGGACAGTGCAAGTGCTGGAGGGGCAGAGAGAGAACCCAAGCAGCCTCTGTGCTATCAGCTCAGAGCCCGATATGGGGCTCCAACTCACAAAACTGTGAGATCACGACCTGAGCAAAACCACGTGTGGGATGCCGAGGGACTGAGGCCCACCCAGGTTCCCCATCCCTGCATTTTAAGTGCAGTGAAAGATGCTGAGCTCCAGGAAGCCCCGGGACAGGTGCAGGACACTGGCCAGGAATCGGACCCAAACCCACGCAGGTGTGTGTGATGCAACATGGGTGCACCGTGTGGACATGGTGGCCTGGGCAAGCAGATATGGTCCCGTGGACAACGGGAATGTGCACACCCCTCAGAGTTCTCTGCAGTGGATTCCCAACAAGAGGGTATCTCATGTCCGCGGCCTACAAGAGGAGAGGCCACCCTAGCTGCGGGTCTGTCCTTCTGTCCCCAGCTGGGTGAAGCTTTAGAGACTGGGCTGCTTTTCCTGAGGCATCTCTCTCCTCCCCTGCTCTTGTGTTTTTTGTATGGGGTGGAGGGAGGCCGTTATTCCAAATCTTGTAATGAAGTCGATGCCGCAGAAAGGTGTATCACAGATACTCTGTTTGCATCCTCGCCACACAGAATTGGGGCCGTGCATGTCCCGGTCGGAGGAGTGTGGAGTGATGTAGTCCTAGGGAATTCACCAGAACAACTAAATAGAAAAATCACCTAAGGGACTTGTCGTGGTAGTATTGCAGGGCAGAAATGCAGACTGTGGAGGCGCCTGGGTGGCTCAGTCGGTGAGTGGCCGACTTCGGCTCAGGTCACGATCTTGCAGTTCCTGGGTCCGAGTTCCTCATCGGGCCCTGCACTGACGGCTCGGAGCCCGGAGCCTGCTTCAGATACTGTGTCTCCCTCTCTCTCTGCCCCTCCCCAGCTCTCACTCTGTCTCTGTCTCTCTCAAAAATAAAGAAATGTTATAACAAATATTTTTTTTACAGAAATGTAGAGATTGTGGGGCGCCTGGGTGGCTCAGTTGTTTAAGTGTCCCAATTTAGCTCAGGTCGTGACTTTGCAGTTTGTGGGTTCGAGCCCCGTGTCGGGGTCTGTGCTGACAGCTCGGACCCTGGAGCCTGCTTCGGATTCTGTCTCTCCCCCTCTCTCTGTCCCTCCCATGCTCATGCTCTGTCTCTCTCTGTCTCTCAAAAATAAATAAACATTAAAAAATTAAAAAAAAAAGAAAGCAATTAGAGATTGTATCCTACCTTCCTACACTAACATTGCCCCACTTTTTCAGAAGGGCCAAGGGGAACATTTAGGTCCTGTGGCCTGTGTTGCTTATGACCAAGAGTTCACAACAGGGTAACAAAGTCCTGAGAACCAGCTTGTGTGGGAGTGGAAATGGCGAGGGGGTTGGCCCCCAAAGTAGCTTAGGGGTCCCGAACGTTGCAGCTGAGTCTCCACTGTAATGCAGGAGTCTAGCTTTTCCATGTCCCGCATGGGGAGGGATCCCCCCCCACCACAGGAACCTGGAGGGTTTTCACACCAAAGGAAGCTGTGCACATACAGGACAGAGGTGGGGGAGGCAGGCAGGGGTGGGCGTTTGGAGCAGCACCCTTTATTTCCAGGACCACGCCCACTAGTGCATTTTGCTCTGCATCCCCAAACTTGAATGTCCCCTAGCTCAGGGCCTGGGAAGCAGTCTGCTGGGAGCATGGGATGCTCCACCAATGAGACTTTCTCCTGTGAGCTCAGGGCCCCTGGCTGCCTCTGGTCTCCTTAGTCCAAGTGGGTTCTCGGGGACAGTCTTCATTTTCTAAAGAGTGGGGACCAACGTGACGACTTCTGCGACTCAAGACACCTTTGGCTGCAGGTGCACAGTGGGCTCTGGGTGGGGAGCTTCAGAGATAGTCATCGCATCCCTCAGCGATTTGACACCCCTGGTGGGTTCTCACCTGCTTCCTGAATTATTAAATTACTTCATGCAGCTTGTGTGATGAACAGTCTCACGTAAAACATGAACTCAGGGTAGACAGTGGTCAGTGCTGAGAGAGGACATTAAAGGAGATGTGGCAGACGTGTCCATGTGGCTCCTGGTGGCATTATCCACTACTCAGAGTAACCAGACACCGGACTTTGAACTGCCCGTGTGGCCGCCCAAGACCCTAGGGTTCCCGGCATCCTCTGCGGCAGGGCCGGTTGAGTGACCAGACTCTCCCCCCTGGATGGGACGGGAAGTGATTTGTCCTTCTGGGATGTCTCCTAGCAGAGAACCAGGCCCTTTGTGTTTCTCTCCCTGTCCTGCTGCTGGGAACGCAAACTCCCACCCTGGCCCCAGGGTGGCTCCTCTGGGATGACAGGGCTTTGGGGAGAGGAGCTTCCTGGGGCCGCCCTGCCAGGCCAGCCCTGGACCGTCTGCCTGTAGACCGAGCCGGAGAGAGATGCAAACTCTTGCGGGGCACCTCCGTGACAGCTGCTGAACCTTGTCGTAACCAGGACAGCAGTCTTGGGGCAGACTTTTCTGTGTGCTTCCTTTGGGCCAGGCTGCTCCCAGAACCACAGCCCTCCGAAATTCTCAGCCCTTCCTTCCATGGGGTGAACAACCAAGTTCGGCTCTAGTCCTCCCCTCTCCAGGGGCTTCCCTGGAAATGCAAGAGGCTCCATGCTCCCAACATAAGGAGTCCACCTCGTATCTTCAGGGACTTCATCCTCTTCCCTCCCACACCGTGCATTCCCACCCTCCACCAGAGAGGTAGCTGGCTTTGAAATAGGCTGTGCTGACTCTCGCCCTGCTAATAGCTGCGGATTCTAATTAAATAACTCTGGGAACAGGCCGTATCGCGCACGGTGTAACTTGATTATTGCTCGAAAGATGAGTTTGGAGCTGACAAGTTCCCTGCAAAGCTGACAAGCTTAAAAGCTGAATTTGACAAACCGACCAAACAGCAAGCATGGTAGGAAGGTGGAGCCTGGGACTTGGGGACGACTGGGCCTGAGCTCTCAGTCTGGATAGACAGATACCGAGGACTTCGCGGGTGCCTGGTCTGCTCAGGGTCATTTCCTATACGCCCTCTGCTCTTACGGAACCTGCCATTTTATGGGGGGGAAGGACTTCTAATAACATTAACTTTGCTGAAGATGTCATGACAACGTATACAGTCCCTTTGTTTGTTACTCTTAATTGTCTGCAAAGGGTCTGGTAGTGCTGCTTTAAAATAAAGTGTATCTAGAGAAAATCTGAGGTTCAGTAAGGCCTACAGATCAGGAGTCGATGCCTTTGAGAAGAGTTTGTTCCTCACGGTTCCCAGGAGGAAGGGGCACGCCACACCATGCAGGGCCACGTGAAGAAACCCCAGGAGGAGGGACAATTGTGACAGGCACCTTACTTGTGGTTTCTGCAGGAGGGAACAAGCAAGGCAGGTGACACACTTAGGATTGGCTAGTGTGGATAATTTCAGGACCGTGGGGCCTGGGTGGGGGCTGTCCCGAATGATCTGGTACCTGGCCCAGGGGTGATTACCCCAGGTAGACAGTGGCCCGGAGTCGGAGAGTCTGGCAGCCTGAAAGGAAGTGGGGGGGGGTGTGGGCTCTGCGTTGGTCATTTCTATTTGGCGAGTGGGCCCCTAGAAGGAGGATTCTTCCTGGGGGCGGGAGGGGGTGGTGACAAGCCAGAGAGGTCAAGTCAAAGTGACTCAGCATGCGACCTGTCAGGCAGACAGATGCACGCACACCGGCCTCATCTTACGTGTCACCTTCTCCGAGGAACCATCCCCGCCTACCCAACCCCCAGTCACAGCGTCCCCCACCCCTAGTCTCCCTTGCCATTACCAACTTCATCCCTTCGGGGCATTCAGGGCTCCACCCCTGCTCGAGCACCCAGGCACGGCTCCCCCATCTGGAGGAAGAGTCCTCACACACAAGGGCACCAGGTCCTATGCAATCTCTTCTCCCATGATTATTCCCCCACGCCCCAGCCGTGGTTGGCCCCCAGCCTCTTCCAGCCCCACCCTGGCACTTCTGAGCCTCCTGACTCCTGCCTTTCCTCTGCCGTGCATGCCCCTTCTAACACAGTGTGCTCACTGTCTACCCTCCACAGTGTCTTTGCCTCAGGAGCAGGGCACAGAGGTATCTGGGGGTTGTTGTTTGTTTGTTTGTTTGTTTGTTTGTTTTGCCTCATTCATTGCTGCCTCTATGCCTAGGTCGGTGCCAGGCACACGTAGGGGGTCAATAAAGGGTGAATAAACAGCCCTCAGCACTACCCAGGACATTCTGGTTTGTGGTCTACAACATTCACTCACCCGGGGCACGTTCACTGAGGCCCTCTCATGCTGGGCTGATTCCAGACACCAGGGCACAGCGGTGGCTCAAGCCAGCAGGGGTCTCCATTCTGATGTAGCCAAAGGTCTAGTGGGAGAGACGGAAAAAAAAAGAAGTGACGTGTACACAAAGTCAGGTGGCGGTGTACAGAGTGGAGAAAAATAAAATCAGGAAGGATGTTGGACGCAGTTCTTAAAGGTGTTTTGGGAACAAGTGATACACTAGGCAGAGTTCCAGGTTGCGAGAAGAATAAGTGCAAAGGCCCTGAGGCCGCAGTGGGATGCCCGTGTCTTAATTATTAGTGTGGAATCTTAGCTTTGCCTCGAGTCTGTATTTTGTGCATTCGGTACTCCTTGGTTTCACCTTTCTAGCTAATTAACCCGAGTCTGCGTTATCAATCTGTTGAACTCAGCCAACCCCCAGGGGGCAGGTACAAGTACGTGTGGGGATACTGAGGACACCCTGGGGGATGTTGCTAGGAATGATGAGCAGTGTCCTGGAGCAGAGGACAGAGCAGGGCTCCCATGCAGCCGGCTCAGGTTAGGTGCGGCAGCGAGAGGGCCATAAGGACAGGTGTGTGGCAGTTATCACACTACAGCCCTCCCACTCAGGGTGCCTCGCATTTCCACCCAGGCCTGGTCTGGCTGCTCCTCCTTGCTCTCTGTTGGATGGGCACCCATTTGTTCATTCGTTCATTCGTTCATTCACTTACTCATTCATCAGGTATTCCCATTGCTTCCCTGTGGCCAGATGATGGCTCATCCTGGGAGACCCTCCTCCTCGAAGCCCTTCTTGATTCCCACTGCCTTCCACAGCCCCCTCTGGCCTCACCGAGACCCCCTCCGGTGCAGGGCTATGATCACCCTGGTTCCTCTCTAGTCCGTGAGCTCTCTAAGGGCTCTGGGCCAGATGCAGAAACGGGCTGAGAAAAATGTGATGATAGATAGAATACTGAATAGACACAGGCCACCTGTGGGTCAAGCCCACCTCCTCCCTCTCTCTAGGACCAGAAGGGCTCCATCATTAATAGGAGCCGAGGGACCTTCTCTTACTCCTGTGCTCATTTACACCATTAACAGTCTGGATTTTTTTTTCCAATTTTAATTTATTTTAAACTTTGAGGACATGTCAGGATGGTACCTCTCAGTAATGAGAAACTAATTATCACTTCAAGGGCGGGAATCCATCTGTTGTGTCTGAGCCAAGACAGGACAGTGTGGAAGCTCAGGACGCTGAGGAGACGGCTAGGGGGCCGGGCCTCAGGGCAGGAGACAGATGGAGACGTGGAGACAGGGCTGCCAGGACGTGGGTGGAGCCTGGAGGAGGGGGGAATCTGGGGGCTTCCACACATGGGGGCGAGTGCGCCCAGCGTCACCTTCTGTCCCACCCCGCTGCTCCTGCCTTAGCATGCGAGCCCTGTCGCCCCCATTGCATCCCACCCCTGGGCCTTTGCACAAGCTGGGTCCTCAGCACCTAGCAAAGCCCCTCCCCCTTCAGGACTCTGCTCTTCTGACCCTGTCTGGCCACTGCCCACCCCCCACCCTGACACACTCACCCCATCCATACTCAAATCACCTGATTGTAACTGCCTGATGACCAGTCTCCTGGGGACATGGTCTGCTTTTTGAGGGGCAGCTTTATAGACTGGCAGACTGAGGTTCTAACCCCTATTAGTGTGCATGACCTCGGGCAAGCCCCTTGTCTCACTGCAAGTAGGCCTGGCCACAGCCACCTCACAGGATGCTGTGCTATACATGAGCACATGTGCCATACATGAGCTATCCATGCCAGAACTGGAGCACTGGGCTGGGCGTCTGCTGCTGTGTGCCCTCAGTGTTGACCTTGGGACCACAGACACCCGCTGGCTGGGGTCTGCAAATGCCTGATGGAGGGCCATATGAGGGACTGTTAGGGTGGATCTTGGGAAGTCAGAAACCTTGGCATACCTTGGGGACACTTCCCAGAGCCCTTGTTCCCAACTCCTGGCCCACCTCCTCCCCTTCTCAGCTGCCTCTGCAGGGCCGGCCTTGAGGGCTACCTTCTCAGCCCATTGAGACCCCTGGCCAGGGACTGGGGCAGGCTGACATGGCTGTGGCTCATGCCCAGATGAGGAAGTGAAGCTCCATGAGGCAGCAGGGAGGACAGCAAACTCAGATGACTCCAGGGGCCGAGTATGGAGAGGCAGGGGGAGCTTAGGGAGCAGTGGGGACTGTGGAGGTCTGGGGACACAAGCTCTGTCCACAGGATGGCTCCATCTGAGCCCCAGAAGAGAGCGGCCTGGAGGGAATGTCCCCCCAGCGTCTGGATCTTCTTTTTCTGTTTATATTAATTTTTTTGACTTTATATGCAAGTTAGTTAGCATATAGTGCAACAATATAAATTCCTTAATGCCCCTTACACATTTAGCCCATCCCACCTCCCACAACCCCTCCAGTAACCCTCTGTTTGTTCTCCAGGTGTAAGAGTCTCTTATGTTTTGTCTCTCTCCCTGTATTTATATTAATTTTGCTTCCCTTCCCTCTGTTTTGTATCTGAAAGTCCTCATAGGAGTGAAGTTATAGGAATTTGTCTTTCTCTGACTGACTAACTTCACTTAGCATGATACCTTCTAGTTCCATCCACGTAGTTGCAAATGGCAAGATTTCATTCTTTTTGATTGCCGAGTAATACTGCATTGTATGTATATACCACATCTTTATCCATTCATCCAGAGATGGACATTTGGGCTCTTTCCATACTTTGGCTAATGGCGACAGTGCTGCTGTAAACATTGGCGTGCATGTGTCCCTTCAGAACAGCATACCTGTATCCCTTGGATAAATATCTAGTAGTGCAATGGCTGGGTCGTAGGGTAGTTCTATTTTTATTTTTTTGAGGAACCTCCATACTGTTTGCCAGAGTGGCTGCAGCAACTTGCATTGCCACCAACAATGCAAAAGAGATCCTCTTTCTCTGCATCCTCGCCAACATCTGTTGTTGCCTGAGTTGTTAAGGTTAGCCATTCTGACAGGTATGAGGTGTTCTCTCATTGTGGTTTTGATTGGTATTCCCCTGATGATGAGTGACGTTGAGCATTTTATCATGTTTCGGTTGGCCATCTGGATGTCTTCTTTGGAGAAGTGTCTATTCATCTCTTTTGCCCATTTCTTCACTGGATTGTTTGATTTTTGGGTGTTGAGTTGGATAAGTTCTTTATAGCTTTTGGATACTAACCCTTATCTGATATGTCATTTGCAAATATCTTCTCCCATTCTGTTGGTTGCCTTTAAGTCTTGCCGATTGTTTCCTTCGCTGTGCAGAATTTTCCTTTTGATGAGGCCCCAGTAGTTCATTTTTGCTTTTTGTTTCCTTGCCTCCAGAGACATGCTGAGTACGAAGTTGCTGTGGCCAAGATCAAAGAGATTTTTGCCTGCTTTCTCCTGGAGGATTTTGATGGCTTCCTGTCTTATGTTTGGGTCTTTCATCCACTTTGAGTTTAGTTTTGTGTATGGTGTAAGAATGTGGGCCAGGTTCATTTTTCTGCATGTCGCTGTCCAGTTTTCACAGCACCAATTGCTGAAGGGACCGTCTTTATTCCATTGGGTATTCGTTCCTGCTTTGTCAAAGATTAGTTGACCATACATTTGTGGCTCCATTTCTGGGTTCTCTATTGTGTTCCATTGATCTGAGGGTTTGTTTTTGTGCCAGTACCTACTGTCTTGATGATTACAGCTTTGTAATAAAGTTTGAAGTCTGGGATTGTGATGCCTCCCGCTTTGGTTTTCTTTTTCAAGATTGCTTTGGCTCTTCGGGGTCTTTCGTGGTTCCATACAAATTTTAAGATCCTTTGTTCTAGCTCTAGGAAGAATGCTGGTGTTATTTTGATAGGGATTGCATTGACTATGTAGATTGCTTTGGATAGCATTGACATTTTAGCAATATTTGTTCTTCCTATCCAGGACCATGGAATATTTTTCCATTTCTTTGTGTCTTCTTCAGATTCTTTCACAAGCTTTCTATAGTTTTCAGTGTATAGATTTTTCACATCCTTGGTTAGATTTATCCCTAGGTGTTTCATGGTTTTTGGTGCAGTTGTAAACGGGATCGATTCCTTGATTTCTCTTTCTGTTGCTTCATCGTTGGTGTATAGGAATGCAACTGATTTCTGTGCATTCATTTTATATCCTGTGACTTTGCTGAACTCATGGGTCAGTTCTAGCAGTTTTTTGATGGAATCTTTTGGGTTTTCCATATAGAGTATCATGTCACCTGCAAAGAGTGAAAGTTTGACCTCCTCCTGACTGATTTGGATACATTTTATTTCATTGTGTGGTCTGATTGCTGAGACTAAGACTCTCAATACTATGTTGAATAACAATGGTGAGAGTGCACATCCCTGCTGTGTTCCTGACCTTAGGGGGAAAGCTCTCAGTTTTTCCCCATTGAGGATGATATTAGCATTGGGTCTTTCATATATGGCTTTTATGATCTCAAGGTGTGATCCTTCTATCCCTACTCTCTTGACGGTTTTTATCAAGAAAGGATGCTGTCAAATGCTTTCTCTGCATCTATTGAGAGGTTCATGTGGTTCTTGTCCTTTCTTTTATTGAGGTGATGAATCCTATCTATTGTTTGCAGATATTGAACCAGCCCTGCATCCCAGGTATAAATCCGACTTGGTCATGGCGAATAATTTTTTTAACGTATTGTTGGGTCCTGTTGGTAATACCTTGTTGAGGACTTTTGCACCCATGTTCAGCAGGGAAATTGGTCTATAGTTCTCCTTTTTAGTAGGGTCTCTGTCTGGTTTTGGAATCCAGGTAATGCTGGCCTCATAGAAAGGGTTTGGAAGTTTTCCTTCCACTCCTGTATTTTTTTGGAACAGCTTCAAGAGAATAAGTGTTAACTCTTCCTTAAATGTTTGGTAGAATTCCTCTGGAAAGCCATCTGGCCCTGGACTCTTGTTTTGGGGGAGATTTTTGATTAATATTTAGATTTCTTTACTGGTTGTGGGTCTGTTCAAATTTTCTATTTCTTCCTGTTTCAGATTTGGTATTTATATGTTTCTGGGAATTTGTCCGTTTCTTCAAGAGTGCCCATTTTATTGGCGTATAATTGTTCATAATAATCTCTTCTTGTTTTTATTTCTGCTGTGTTGGTTGTGATCTCTCCCGTTTCATTCCTGATTTTATTTATTTGGGTCCTTTCCTTTTTCTTTTTGGTCAAACTGGCTAGTGGTTTACCAATTGTGTTAATGCTTTCAAAGAACCAGCTTCTGGTTTCATTGATCTGTTCTACTGGGTTTTTGTTTTGTTCTGTTTTGTTTTTTGGTTTCGATAGCATTGATTTCTGCTCTAATCTTTATTATTTCCTGTCTTCTGCTGGTGTTGGGTTTTCCTCTCTGTCCTTTTTCCAGCTCTTTAAGGTGTAAGGTTAGGTTGTGTATCTGAGACCTTTCCTCCTTCTGTCAGAAGGCCTGGATTGCTATATCCTTCCCTCTTATGACCGCCTTTGCTGTGTCCCAGAGGTTTTGGGCTGTGGTGTTATTTTCATTGGCTTCTATGTACTTTTAAATTTACTCTTCAACTTCTTGGTTAGCCCAATCATTCTTTAGTAGGATGTTCTTTAGTCTCCAAGTATTTGTTATCTTTCCACATTTTTTTTTCTTGTGGTTGATTTTGAGTTTCCCAGCATTGTGGTCTGAAACTATCCATGTTATGATCTCGATCTTTTTGTGTTTGTTGAGGATTTATTTGTGTCCCAGTACATGATCTATTCTGGAGCAAATTCTGAGCACACCGGAGAAGAATGTATATTCTGTTGCTTTAGGATTAAATTTTTTTAACGTTTCTTTATTTTTGAGACAGAGAGGGACAGAGCATGAATGGGGGAGGATTAGAGAGAGAGGGAGACACAGAATCTGAAGCAGGCTCCAGGCTCTGAGCTGTCAGCACAGATCCCGACGTGGGGCTCGAACTCACGGACAACGAGATCATGACCTGAGCCGAAGTCGGACGCATAACTGACTGAGCCACCCAGGCACCCCGTGTTGCTTTAGGATTTAATTTTCTGACTATATCTGTTAAGTCCATCTGGTCCAGTGTGTCATTCAAAGCCATTGTTTACTTCTTGATTTTCTGTTTAGATGATCTGTCCATTGTAAGTGGGGTGTTGAAGTCCCCTACTATGATGGTATTATTATCAATGAGTTTCTTTCTGTTTGTGATAAATTGACTTATATATTTGGGTCCTCCTACATTTGGAGCATAAATATTTACAAGTGTTAGGTCTTCTTGGTGGATAGACCCTTCATTATGATATAATGCTCTTCTTCATCTCTTGTTACAGTCTTTATTTTAAAGTCTAGATGGTCTGATATAAGTATGGCTACTCTGGCTTTCTTTTGTCAGCCATTAGCATGATAGATGGTACTCCATCCCCTTACTGTCAATCTGAAGATATCTTTAGTTCTAAAGTGGATCTCTTGTAAACAGCATATACATGGATCTTGTCTTCTTATCCGTTCTGTTACCCTATGTCTTTTGGTTGGAGCATTTAGTCCATTGACATTTAGAGTGAGTACTGAAAGATATAAATTTATTGCCATTATGTTTCTTGTGGAGTTGGAGTTTCTGGTGGTGTTCTCTTGTCCTTTCTAGTCTTTGTTGCTTTTGGTCTCTCTCTCTCTCTCTCTCTCTCTCTCTCTCTCTCTTTTTCATCCTTTCCCCCCTCAGAGAGTCCCCCTTAAACTTCCTTGCAGGACTGGTTTAGTGGTCACAAACTCCTTTAATTTTTGTTTGTCTAAGAAACGTTTAATCTCTCCTTCTATTTTGAACGACAGCCTTGCTGGATAAAGAATTTTTGGCTGCATATTTTTCCAATTCAGCACACTGAATATATTCTGCCACTCCTTTCTGACCTGCCAAGTTTCTGGTGATAGGTCTGCTGAAAACCTGACCTGTCTTCCCTTGTAGGTTAAGGACTTGTTTCCCTTGCTGCTTTCATGATTCTTTCCTCGCCTGAGTATTTTGTGAATTTGACTATGAGATGCCTTGTTGATGGTCAGTTTTTGTTGAATCTAATGGGAGTCCTCTGTACCTCCTGGATTTTGATGTCTGTGTCTTTCTCCAGATTAGGACACTTTTCTTCTGTGATTTGCTCACTTAA
This sequence comes from Prionailurus bengalensis, assembly GCF_016509475.1. NCBI lineage: Eukaryota > Metazoa > Chordata > Mammalia > Carnivora > Felidae > Prionailurus > Prionailurus bengalensis. Next base: position 546,011 of record NW_025091155.1, read on the forward strand.
ACCTTCTACCCCCCCCCCTCTCTTCATCTCCTGAGACCCCTATGATTCTGATGTTGTTCCTTTTTAATGAGTCACTGATTTCTCTAATTCTTAAATCGTGCTCTTTTGCCTTGGTTTCCCTCTATTTTTCTGCTTCATTATTCTCCATAAGTTTGTCCTCTGTATCCCTGAATTACTTCTCTGACTCATCCATCCTTGCCACCATGGCATCCTTTCAAGATTGCAGCTCAGTATAGCATTTTTTATTTCATCCTCACTAGATTTAACTTCTGTTATCTGTGCAGAAAGGGGTTCTAATCTATTTTCGACTCCAGGTAGTATTCTTATTATCGTGCTTCTAAATTCTGATTCAGACATCTTGATTGGGTCTGTGTTGGTTAAAGTCCCTGGCTGTCGTTTCTTCCTGCTCTTTCTTTTGGGGTGAATAACTTCGTCTTGTCATTTTCAAGGAAGAAGAAGAATTAATCATGTAAAAAATACAAAATTAAAAATTAAACACACACACACAAAAATCAAATAAATGATGCTAGATCCTAGGTGTGTTTTGTTCTGGTTCTTGAAATGAGATTGATAGATTGGAGGGAAAAAAGGGGGGGGAGAAGGAAAACATTTGAAAATTTGAAAAAGATGAATATAGAATGAAAAATGAATATAGAATAAAATGAAATGATGGAAGTAAAATAGAATTTGAAAACTTACAAAAAAGTAAAAAGTATAGTAGAAATAAAAATTAAAGAAAAATATTTTTAATAAAAATTGAAAATAAAAATAATTTTTTTCTCTTCCTGTAGTCAAGAAAAAGAAAAGAAACAAAAAAAGAAAAAGAAAATGGAATAGATGGACCAGCCAACAGCCTGAAATATGGTTGAAATTACATCCTTTTTCCCTAGAAGTCAAACTATGAAGCACTTTATAGTCCATAAACTAAGCAAGCAGAGAGACTTGTGGTGTTCCTGAAGAGCGAGGTTGGCCCAGTTGGGTGGGGCTTAGTGTAACAGCTCCATTCTCCACTAGATGGCACTGCTTAGCTTACTGGGGTGGATTGTTGTGGCGCTTATAGGTATGTATGCTCATGCGCAGGAGGGGTGAAAATGGTGACTCCCGGCTACCCAGTCTCTAGTATGGGAACTCTGCTCTCCCCAACCAGCAGTCACACACCTGTCCTTTGTCTCCAGCTTCCATTCACTGCCTGCTTTTACACTGTCCGTGACCAAGCCGTCAGGTTGCCAGGCGGCACCTCCCTCCTGAGTTTTATCTCAGATGCAGCGGTGTTTCCCGACCCCTCACTTCTGAGGGTCTGTGGCTTTGACCCGCTGAGACTTTCCATGGGAGAGTCTCACTGAGCAATGGCCAGGTGCCAACCGCACGCAGGAACGTTCACAGGACCGTGCTGCTGCTGCTGCGCAGAGACTGCGACCGGGTGACAGCCCGCCCCAGAAAAAGTTCACGCAATCATATAACGGCAGCATTTCAGGGATTATGCAAAATCACAACACAATTCTGGCGCCAGGCTTCACCCTTGACAACCTTGTTCCAGCACCGGCGAATATGGTTGTTCTCCGGGGTCTGCTGGTACCTGTGCCTCTGTGGGGGCCGCACCGCCTCTACCAGATGTCCTCCCAGCAGGGGAACCGCCTCTCCCCTGTGGCTCGAAGACCCACTGGACTTCACTCTGCTCCTGGGGATTTGCCCTTCCCACCAGAGCACTGCCAGGTATTGAGCTGCGGACTTCCAGGCTCTGTGTTCCACCTGTTTATAGCATCTTAATGGAATTTAAGCCCTCTCCTTTCTCCTTTCTCCCTTTTTAGTTCAGTCACTGTGGCTGTTTCCACTTTTTCACTTTCTCTCCAAATGCTTTTGGGGGGGGAGTGTTTTTCCCGTACCTCACCCCCCCCCGCCCACATCTCCATCCTCTCTCTACATGCAAAAACAGCTCCCTGCCCTCCGCGGCTTCTCTCTCCCCCAGTTCACCTCTCCGTGTCGTGTACCTGCTGAGTTCTGTGGTTCAGGTTATGCATGTTGTTGTGTTAATACTCAAATCAGTTTTCTAGGTGTGCAGGATGGTTTCGAGTTGATCTGTCTGTATTTCGTGGATGCAAGATGCAAAAACAACTTGCACGCTCTCCCTCCATGTTGGCTCTTACCCAGCTAAATCTTCTCATGTCAGATCACACAGCCACCGCTAAAATCGCCACACCTGGGTTTCCATCTGAACTCTCCCAATGTTGAATGTGAAAATTAATTCTTTCAAAGTCTGGATTTGGCCCCTGAGGCCTAGTTCCTGGCCCTTGGTTAAAGTCGCTTGACTAGAGATGGGCTGAGGGCCAGGAGCCCCGAGACAGGGTCCAGATTCAGGATATGTGCAGCCCCTGTGCCCCCACCTGGTGGCCTCCTTGTGGACATGCAGGGGCACCCCTTCACCACCACCACCACCCCAAAACCAGCCTCCTGGGCAGGGTGCAGTGGCCTGCAGGCCGCTAGGTCTCTGCCTCACTGGCAGAGCCGCCTCACTGCCTGGAGCTGGCTTCGGATTCCATGTCTCCCTCTCTCTCTGGCCATTCCCTTGCTCATGCTCTGTGTGTGTGTGTGTCTCTCTCTCTCTCTCTCAAAACTAAATAAAAAACGTTAATTAGAAATTTTTTTAAAAAATTAGTTGCTGATTTCAGCACCATGGGGACAGAAGGACTTGGTGACTCACCTGGAGACAGAGCCAGGATTCAAACCCAGCCTGGCACCCTGGAGACATCCCTGTCCTTCCTCCCTTTTATGACTGCCTGGTTGTTGGGCAGGGATGGCTCCAGGGGCTGATAGCTGGTACCTCTCCGAGGGACACTGGCATTTGTCATGATGGCTCCTGGGGAAGTAGAGAGTGTGGGCCTGGGCATCAGGTCTGCATCAGACCCCAGCTCTGCCCCTACCTGCTGTGTGACCTGGAAACTGCCCTGACCTCTCTGTGCCCTGCTTTCCCAACCTGACTCGTAGGGTTGCTGTGCTTGGCATGCAGTTGGCTCTCCATTGAAGGACAGAAGCCAGTGCTTCCAAAGGGACCTTCTCTTACGAGCTGAAAGGTGACATACGTGGGCCATGTGTCACTCAGAGCTGCTCCTTGACAGGCGAGGCTAGCGTGACCCAACAGGTCCTCCTGTCCACACACCCCTCCCACCTGAGGCCTTTCCCTTGTCACTGACAGTGATTAAGAGCAGGTCACAGTGCCCCAGGAAGTCTGAACTGAGTTTGTGTGACCTGGGTGAATCCCCCGTCTCCCATGACTGGGTTTCCTGGTCGTTTGAATAAGGGACAGAGCGCCACTCACTCGGGTCTTAGCTGCAAGGCTCCCAGGGGCACGATTTACTAATTGCCCCACTGCTTGGGGGCCGGGAGGTATGGATTCCAGGGCACATGAGCCTCTGACCAAGGACTTTAGGGGACTCCAGGGGACTCATGCCTCCTAGAACAGGGTTAGCAATCCAAGGCCAAGTGAAACTTGTTGGGAAAACAGTCCTGCCCACTGCTGAAAATGCAACTGTGACACATGGCAGGTCCCAGGTGCCTGAACCCCCATCACCCAGAAAGCAGAGCTGGAGAGTGCGGACTACCTATGGCTAAGGTTTGTTTTGCATCAGAACAGCAGAGCCGAGGAGTTGTGGCAGACACAAAGGCGGAGTAAAATGCTTTATGGAGAAAGCATTCCGACCCTGCCCTGGAAGACAGGGATCATGACAGCAATGATAGCGTGTCTGGGAGCACACTCAGCCCCAACCAGCTTCCGAGCTAACCCGGTGTTACCTCGCTTAATCCCCCCCACCCCACCCTAAGAGGGAGGGCTTTCAAGAGTCCCAGTTTACAGATAAGAAAACTGAGGCTCATTTTCCTTTTGATGACTAAGTGATGGAGCCAGCTTTGAATGCCGGTGTTCCTATTTCAAAGCCATGTCTCGCCACCTGGTTTGGAGAAGGGGCGGGTCCAGGCGGCTGGGACACTCCATCTTTCACACATACATCCACCCTCCAGGGCCTGCCGTCCCGGAGGCAGCTGGATGAATCCACTTAATCGATTTCTTCTAAATCCACTCAATCCCTGGTGGCAGCTCTCCTGGTGGCCTGACACTTTCCTGGCTGAGGTTTTCTGGGTGAATCCTCAGCGCCGGCCCACCCGCCCTGCTTGGTCAGACAGGCCCCTCCCAGCCTAGTGATTCTAAACCCTCAGCTCAACGTTTTACAGAACTGCATGAAAAGAGGCCTGCTGGCCTGTGTGCGAGGGGGAGTTTATTGGGGTGGCCTCTTAACACTAAAGTCAACACAGGAAGGGAACAGAATTGATGTGCATAATGGGACTCAACTTGAAGCTCAGAAGCTGTGGCCCCAGAAGAAATCAAAGCTGAGGCTGAGGGCTACAAGAGAGCAGGATTGGGGCTTGACTAGTGAGTTCTCAATGTGCCATTTAATTTAAAAAAATCAGCCCCCTGGATGATACCAGCTTGCCCTTTAAGGCCAGAATTGGCTGACCTGGCAACCTGGGCACCTGTCCATCCCAGGATGTGATTTCCTGGAACAGAGGGCCTTCATTAGGGCTGCTGCCCTCTCAGACACGGGCTGGACCGTGAGGGCCTCCCCCACGGTGCACCTGCCCACCTGGGCACCCCCAGACCGTGTGGTCCCTGCAAGAGCAGGGCATTCTTCACACTCGGCTTGGAGGGCCCCAGGGCATAACGGATGGATGACACGTTTATGGGGTCACATGTGTGCCCCTCTGCATGGGTGAGCATGGCACAGAGTAGAGCCCTCCTCCCTCCCCTCCCCATGTCCTCTCCCTTCCCATCCTCTGCACCCCCCTGGTGGAGCGCTGGAGTGAGCAGGAGTTCTGAGCCCCCCTTGGGTTTGTTTAGCCAATAAGCAAACTTCCTGAAGTCCTGAAGTCATACATAGCACGGTGGATGGGGAAAGGCAGAGGCTCTGGGGTCACACCCTACCCCACACCTCACAGCAAGCCCCCACTCACTTGCAGCCTCTGCTGTCTTTTCTGGAGAGTGGGACACAGTCAGCCCCACCCTCAAGCTGGGGGCATCCCGTGTACATGACAACACCAGGCACCGAGTCATTTCAGGCCCCCTGGGGCCTCCGGCTGGAAGCCAGGCTGAGGGCAGGTGGGACCGGTGGGGGCCACAGGGTCACGGATGTGACACAGTAGCTGTCTAAAGGACCAGGCTGAGGGTGTGCTTTCTAATATCCAGAAACAGGTAGCTGCCACTACCAAATGCACGAGTTAAGGTCATTTTTGCTCTCTCTTGTCAATTATAATCATCCGTTTGAATAGAGGCCACCAGAGTTTTATTAGTGACATTATTGGCTGTCACAGAATGGCTCTACTCTGTTCCTAAATTTCCTGTACAAAACTGCAATTTCCCCTCTGCTCCCGCACTCACTCTCATGCTCAGCGTCTCCTAGGAGCTCCCCATAGCCTAAGGCCTGCCCCGCTCCAGGCCTAAACTGGAAAATGAGGGCCTGCCCACCTTTCCCACCTGTGCAGTGTTCCCACGGTAATGAACCAGCAGTAATCCCGAGCACCCAAGCTGTCCCCACACCTCTGCACCTCTGTGCCATTCCTTCTGCTCTCCATCCCCTGTGCTTTGAGCCCTCAGCTCCCTTATCCACTTGTCCCTTAGAGCTGGATGGTGTCAGATGCTCACATAGTAGCCTTTGTCCAGCCCACCCTGCCTTCTTCCTGTGGATGTTCCACTTGGAGGAATCAGGGTTGGTCCAAGCCAGTCACGGCAACCACTTTTCCTGCAGCTGGTGACTGGCTGGGGAAGGGGTTCGGGACTCAGTTCTGGCCAATGAGGTATTAGAGGAAGTCTTTGGGGGCTTCTGTGAGAGATTCTCCTTCCTGAGAAGAGGTGGGCAAGGTTCAAGAAGGTGCCCCCTTGCTTCCGACTTGAGTGCTAACTGTGCAGATGTGACGGCCAGAGTGGAGGCAGCCACACTGCAACCGTGAACCAGTGACACCAATATTCTGTTAAGGGTAGAACGGAGAGGCAGGAGGCACCTGGGTCACTGATGACCTTGTGGGCCACCAGACCACCTCTGGACCTCCCATCTCTCACATCGTCATTAAACATTCAATGTTAGATGCCTTCGTAGTTTAAGCCACTCTTGGTAGGGTTTTCTGTCACTTCAGCCAAACACATCCAACTGATACAGCCTTCTAGTGTCAGTTAAAATTTCTCTGTTCTTAACTAGTTCCCCAACAGACTTGGATCTCTGCCCCTGTCCCTGTACTCTACACCCATGAGCTACGGTGCTCTGTCTGTCTGGTTGGCCCATTCACGTTTGGTCTGTGAACACCTCTGGGACAAGCCTCTGCCTTTTCCTCTCTGGCCAACCTGAGCCTGCACACAGTGGGCCTTTGGGTCACCTCAAGGACCTCACCACACCCTCTCCTCTCCCATCATGGCCAGAGCCTCCAGCCATCATGAAGCCTTCCAGTTCACTTTGGCCCAAGCACTGCTTCCAGACCCCAAGGGCTTCGACAGCCTCTTCAGTGTAAAGCGTGAGGTCTTTTCTAAATAGAGCTTTCCAGCTGTCAGCTCTTGCCTCGTGTGTCCCTTCAAGTGCTAAGCTGTTGATTTCTTGTCAGCTCGGCCTCTCCTGTGGCAGGCACGGGAGGCCACAGTTCACAGAAAGGAGTGCACGAGTGAGACATGGAAAGTGCAGTGATGGATACATCCCATTCCAAACCGAGTGAGACTCTTGCATGTTCTGGAAAAGACCTCGGGTGTGCAAGTCGGGCGTCAGGTTCCCCAAGGCTCCAAGGAAAGAGATGTCCCCAGGCATGGTGGAAGGGTGAAGGCTCTTGGCCTCCCTTGTAGCAGCTCCCAATGCCAGCTGTGAATGGGGGACTGCCCTGTGGTCACATGAGCAGGACTCTGCCAAGGAAAGCAAGGGAAAGAGAGGGATTCTGGTCCTCGGGGAACTGGGAAGGTGTGTTAGTGCTGGGGAAAGGAGGTCCCTGCCTGCCTTCAGTGCACATTGCTTTTTTGAGTCTTGTAACAGGCACGTGACAGTTACCAAGTCTCAGCACCCACAGAATCCCAGGCGTGGGGTCGGGTGCCCTGACACACGGACAGGCCATACCATGAGGCTTCTCAGGCTGCACACAGCAGAATCCGGGTGTGCAATCTGGGCTCCACACTTCTAAGCTATAGCCCTGTCACCTCCTTTCTCTGAGCCTCCACCACGTCCTCTAAAATGGGGTCATCCGTTGCTACCTTAATAAGGTCGGTCCTATGAGGATTAATTTGGGTAATGTGACTGGCTCAGCCTATGGCAGGCCGCCAACAGATACGGTTTGAATCCATTTGGATCTCCAGGTTAGACTGTGGAGTTTTTCACTGTTATCTCAAAGTACCACTTGAACCTAGCCTAAATCCATACTGTCACAATTCCAGGATGCTCCATGTAGACAACTTCAAGGAGCAATTGGAGTTGTTGTTGTTGTTGTTGTTGTAGTTGTTGTTTTTTGATAACCACTGAGTGACAGAAAAACCAAAGCGGCCTAAACAAGCAATCAAACGAGGCAGAAGAGAATGATTTACGTACCTAAGAAGGCTAAGGGCAGACAGTTTTAGGCAAGGCCGTACCTGGGTGCTTGATGACATCAGTAGCAATCATCTTTCCCAACCTCTTGGCCTTGCTTATTTTCCTCTGTGCTGGTGTCACTCTCAGCTGGGCTTTTCTGTTAGGAAAGCAAGATGGCCCCCAACAGTCACCTTCAGCCTCCCAACAGAAAAAGAACCCCTCATTCCCTATGATTCCAGCCCTAAGGTCTGGACCCACTGGGACCTGACTGGCACATACCCAGTGCTGAGCCAATCATTGTGGCCAGGGAGGATGGCCAGATTGAGGTCGTGTGACCACCCTCCCTAAGGAAACTCCTCAGCCGTTCAACCTGATTTCCAGGGTGGGAGTGAACCTGAGAGAAGAGAGGTTAGTGTCCAGTTGCTGCCCTCCTCTGTGCTTAATATCCTGGGTTGCACCTGCTCTTATCCTCTTCCCGCCACCCCACTGTCTTCGCGGCAGCACTTCTTCCCTTCCCCCACTGCTTTCTTCCGTACCATTTCACCCGTACCAAAAAGGAACACGACTTCCTGTTTGAATTTAGGATCCGGGGCCCAAGCCCAGCTTCAAGATTTGTTTTTTTGCGTGCCGGTATAATCGTTTATTCAGTCAACCAGTGTCCACTGAGTACCTACTATGTGCTCCCGTGAGTTTTCAGGGTCTAATTATTCTGGGTTTCTGGGGGAAAATCCCAGGAGCCTTCCAAGGAAATTAGTTTTGTCGAGCAAGCATCTAGAGGCTAGCTTCCAGTCCCTCGGTGCCACCCACTGTGTGGCACTGAAGGAAGTCTTTCCCCTCTCTGGACTTGTGCTTTCTTATCTGCAAAATGAGGCACTGGGAAAGTTGAAATCCTGGAGCCCTCTCAGCTCTGACATCCTGTGTGGCTGGGTCTTGGAACAAGCCTCTCCAGCTGAGTCAGCCTGTAAGCAACATGGGCAGTGACCACAACACCCCCTCTACTGCCACGGGCAGCATCGTGGTTGCTGTCCCTGTGGGTGCGCTGAACTGAGTCCACAACCATGCAGTTCTGTGTCTGAACCTTCCACTTCTTGGCTAATGAGAACACCCAGGGTAGAGGAAACACCACGGCTTTCTGTGCCTGTGTGGACCCCAAGGCTCTAAATTCCTGTAAGGTGGCCTAATGCTGCTGCTACAGAAATTCTCTTTTGAGGTGTTTGTGAATCCCAAGCCCTCCCACCACTGAAAGTCAAGTCTGGAACTCTGAAAAGGAAGCATAGGGAGGGAGGCCACAAGGAGGAGAGGAGAGGATTCTATAGAGGTTGCTATATGTCCATGGAGCCCATCCTTCCTCTGCCTCCCTGTTCCTCCTTTCTTCTTCTGTCACCCACTCCCCTTTCTCTGTTATAGCCGAAATTGGTTATAGCCCCGTGGAAGAAGAAAGATGCCTGATGTGTCACTAGGGAGGCGAGGGATCCTTTTGAGGCATGCCCAGTGGGAGGACTTTCTTTTTCTTCCGGTTGAATCTAGTTTCTCTTCACTCTTTGAACACTTGGAGACATGAATTAATTCCCCTGGTCACTGGTCACTCATTTGTCAGCTCACTCGGCTGCTCACCACATCCATGTGTTCCCATCTTTATTTAGCTCAGCCTTTTTTTTCAAGCAAGAAGGGAGATTTCTTAGGAGAACATAGAGAGCCCAAGGACAAGCAGAGAATAGAGTAGCTGGTCCTCTCCAAAGATGGGAGCCAGCAACTCTTTAAGACATGAGAAGCCAAGCCTGCTGTATCTTTTCGCCATTCTGGGGTCACACATTCACTCACCTCTGCTCCTCTTTGTACATCACTAGACCCTTCCATCTTTTAAATCTCTTGGCTTCTCTCCATTTCCACTGCCATGACCCTAGTGTAAAGTACTATTCTTTTTTTTGTGCCTGGGAAACTGAGGCAACCTCCTGAATTTTCTCCCGAATCCCACCCTTGCCCATTTCCAATCTGTGTCTCTCACTACAGCCAGAGGGATTTTTAGAAATGAACAGTTTATTCAACAGATTTCACTGATCCTAGGAAAGACGTCAAAATCATAAGCAAGGTGTGGAACTGGATTACCACTCCCCCACATTCGGTGCCCTGTATCGAAGTGCCCTGCTCGGTTGGAGGATTATACGTGTCCTCAGGCACGGCAGAGGGGCTGGTGAACAGTGAAAACAGATGTGAGCACACGCGTTAAGAACCAGTGAGTAATTTACCACTTTTCTTTTCCTTTTTCCACGACAATGGCAATATTCCAGATAGAGACAGACTGCTCTGTCAACCTGAGCCCAGAGGGGAGAGAAGACGAAGGAGAGTCACATGTGCATATAGTCTGAGACATAAACTTTATTGTAGGCCACTGAGATTTAGAGAATTGTGTGTTATGCAGCGTAACCCATCCTAACCTAACAGATACGCATAATCCATGAACTCTTGCCCATCGCCCCATTGCTTTGCTGAGGCACTGGCCTTTCGGTCCTTACTCAAGTTGCTCCCTCCCACCTTACAACATTTGTCTGTGACTCTCTCTCTCCTGGGAAAGTTCTTCACTCCCACTGTTGGGCAGTTGACAGTTACTCACCAATGAGGTCTTGGCTTCGCTGTGAAGTACTCAGGAAAGGATTGCCTGGTCTCTGTTCAGAATACCTAGAATTTACCTTCTTTGTCATTAGAGCTCTTTCACTACACTCTAAGTTTGAGGAAAACGGAGCCCAGGGATTTAGATCATGCTTCTTTGAGGCCCTACTCCACCCCCCACCAATGTGCCCAGGCCCATGCTGAGGGGCTGGAGGTAACGGGGGTACATCAGCCCTGTGCCCTGCTCCCACAACCTGCCCCATGATGGGGGAGATAGGTGTGCAAGTAGCAGCATTTGAACCCATTATGATTGTTCTAGCAGGAAATTCGTGTCAAGAGGCCAGCGTGAAGGCAAGGAGACTGCCTGGAAGAGGGGAAGTCAGAGATGGCTTGGAGGAGGATTTGGAGGTGTCCAGGTGGGGGGAGCTTCCTGGGAGAGTGGGCGATGGGGGGATCTGATGGAGGGATTGCAGAGCAAGAAGTGGTGCCCAGAGTTTCCAGGACTTGAAAGAGGATGAACCCAGGAGAAGTTGGAACCAGAAGTAAATAGCTGGCGTCTGTGTGTATTCCTGGGAAATCAAGTGAGCATTCCTGTTGGAGTGCCATTGCAAGCTCATGGTGTTTGCTTCTTGGGGTCGAGGGATGGTGATAAAGATGACAGTGGGTTCCAAGCCCTTTCACACCGTGGATATCAGTGGCAGACTCTGATCCGAGGGTGTGGTGGGCATGTGTGGGCAGCTGTGTTCCCAGACACAACAGCGGGAGAGACATCTTTGTCTCGACTCTGTTCATTGGACAAGTCTGGATGCCTTAAATTCATGACTTTGTCTTCTAAGAAAACCCACCACGGTTCTTTCTAGTGAATCAAGGCTTCCTGTGTACACATCCCAGTAGTCATTTAAAACGTGTATCAGGTGAACAAAATGAAAGAGAGACGAATCGCCGAAGCATTACGTCCCTGGGTATGATGTCTCTCCACATGATCTTGTTATTAAAAGAATCCGCAGGGACCAGGATGAAACCAGATGCTCCATGATTAGGGGCTGTGGTCACTCAGTAGGCCCCTGCTGTGGGGAAATGAGGTGTTTCCTGGGGTTTGAGGGCCCTGATGGGACATGACAGAAAAGCTTCTCAGCCTCCCAGAAGGTTGGAGGGTGGGTAGTGATGCTGGAAAAGTCACCCCCCTCTGTGGCCCTTGAGTTTCTCGCTGTTGGAATAGGGAGGGAGGTACCATTCCCCAACTGCCAACGTCACTGGCTGTGTGGCTTAGGCAGTAGGTTGACAGTTCTCGAAGAAGCCAATTGATTCCAAGGAATTGTGGCTGTTTGATGGTATTATTTTCATGCCGGTTGTGAGGTGGACCCTGCTGGGCTCCCCATACTGGAGGGGACAGACACCCACAGAAACTGGACCAGACCCAGCACACAAGCTCTCCTCGGAAAAGCTGACCTCTATGTGCTGGTTGTCTAGAGGAAGGGACGTCAGCACTTACTGAGGGGGTGGGGGGTGGGAGGTAGATGGAATAGCACAACCAAGGAAGAGTCTTGTGAGCTGGGACCATAAGGGGAGGAAGAGGAGACAGGCGGGGGCAGGGGGGGCAGGTAGGGAGGGGAGCAGAGGAGCAAAGGCCTGCAGGCCCAGGCAGGCCTAGGCGGTGGTGCAAAGAATGCCATCCTCCTGCCTCAGAGAGCTGGTTGAATCTGGCACAACGGGGCCGCTTCCAGGGCTCTCTGGGCTAGAGGGTGATGCTGAGCTCCTGCCTGGCCCTCTGCCAGTCTTGCCGTTTTCAGGTCCAGCAGAGCTCACCCGCAGAGCGTAGACATGAGCGTGCCCACCCGACGGATGGGAGCACGGGCTCTGGTCAGATGATGGGGGGGCAGGGGCTCCCCCGCGGTGGACTGGAGGCCACAGGCGTGAGCAGTGTAGATGCTGAGGCTGCACACTGCCAGGGTCCGGCTAGGGTCAGTTCCAAAGCGAGTCGGCTCCTCCCTAGGGCCCCTGCCTCTCAGACTAGCTAAAGCCTGCTGGTGAGGTTTCAGAACCTTCGAGGCCACAGCTGGAGGGACTCTCTCCGGATCAGCACGTAGGTATCACTTAGTGTGCCCTCTCAGACTGGCATCCCTGGCAGCCTGCAGGGCCCAGCTGCGGAGCCCAACGCTGTGTGTCTGTGCTCCATGTGAAACAGTGCTGCAATCCATGAGTAGTGTCCGCAGCGGGTGAGGAAGGGGAGACCTGGGTTATGCACGCCAGCCATTTGCCACTCCTGGTACACCCCCTCATTTTGCATATGGAGAAACTGAGGCCCAGAGGGAAGAATGCCCTCGTCCAATTTTCTGTCCTTTCACTTCCCGCTCTGGCCTCTCGACGGGACTCTTGGTACCCCCCCGTGACACCACGTGAAAACAGTGAACTATGTGTGTGACAAGGAAATCATACTGGATGTGTCTGGACCCACACCATGTTCTCTTCTTGTTTTTCTCCTTTGCCTCTGTTCTGTTTTAATACTTCATGTGTTTCGTGCATTATGAAGGATGGTGGGACAATGAACATCCATGGGCCCGCAGCTCAACTCCAGAACTAGAACATTCCCAGTCACTTCCATCTTCTCCTTGCCTGGAGGTCACCCCTCTCTGCAATTTGGTGTTTGTTTGTTTGCCATTCTCTTGCTCACAGGCCGACTGAATAAGCCTAAACATTAGATTGCTTCTTTGTTCTGAAGCTCTAAAAACTTGCTCTCTGTATGTAGATCTCTAAAATTTGCATTTTTGTTCTCAACACTTCCCTCTCTCTCAGCTTGAGCTGTGCTGCTGTGTAGCTGGAGTTTGCTGTCACCAGTGTGGAAAGAAATTGTGTGACTGTGCTACAATTTATTTTTGCATTGCTCTGTCAATGAGTATCTGGGTCATTTCCTTTCTTCCCCTCCTCTTGCTAACACTGCTGCGACGAACTCTTCTTGGGTGTGCCTTGTGTGACTCCTGGGAGTGGATTTGCAGGGTTCTAAGGCATGGGACTGGTCAACCTAACAAGAAAAGGCCAAAGCGGTTTTCAGCGTGGCCAGACCAGGTTTCACACTCATCAACCGTGGGTGCCAGCTGATCTACATCCTCTCAGACCCTCGGTGCTGTCAGATGTCACATGTCTTCCTCACTGTGAGCCTGATGGATGTGAAATCTCTCACGGGGACCTTACCTTGCACTTCCCTGCATCCTCGTGACATCGGGCGGCTTTTCCCGTGTTCATCTGTGCACTCCGTTTCCTCCTCTACGACATGCCAGCTGTGGTCTTTTTTCTCATTGCCTCTCTTCTTCCTGTGGATTTCTAGGACTTCTTTATGTATTCTGCGTACTGATCCTTTGCTAGTTGTACATATGCCAGAGGCCTTCTGCTTTTAGTGATTTGTCTTTCCACCCGTCATTTGGTGAAAGGAAATTTACATTTTACTGCAGTCAAACCTATCGGTTTTTTTTTTATGCTTACTGAGCTTTTAACACCTTGTTAAATAAATTGTTCCCAACGCCAAGTTTGGAAAGATATTCCCCCAGAATATCCCCCTCTTCAACTTCTCTCTTTCAAATACAGATTTTTAATGTGTCTGGAATTGGTTCCGATATCTCAGCACCGTTTACTAACTGGGCCGCCTTTCTCCAGTCACATGTCTAGAAGCCTTTTTAAAACTCCTAAGTATTGAGCTCTTCAGATCTCTGATCATTTCTAGCACACCTGCAGTCATTCATGCTGCTATCCGCGTGTTCTCCCCTCTCCCTCTTTTTACCATTGCAATCCCTGGTACGTGCAGGTGCCCCAGGAGGCCCTGTGTAGCCATCTATGGATTCTTTTTTCTATGTTTCTTTCTTTATCATTTTTTGAGAAGGAGAGAGAGAGAGTGGGGAAGGGGCAGAGACAGAGAAAATCCTAAGCAGGCTCCATGCTGTCAGTGCAGAGCCCAATGTGGGGCTCGGTCCCCTGACTGTGAGATCGTGACCTGGGCTGACAGCAAGAGTCAGACGCTTAACCGATGGAGTCACCCAGGCGCCCCATCCATGGATGTTTTTGTGAGGATGAGGAAACAGGAGCACAGAGGAGGGTTGAGTTTGTAACGGCCACACAACGACCGTGTTGGGTGACCCCAACGTGGAGTCTGTCTCCGATTCTCTGAAGGTGGGTTCTGTGTTCCTTCCTCTTGGTCTGGCTGTGCACAGTAGGGCTGGTGGGTTGGGACCCAGGACCCTGGGGCTGTCAGTGGAGGGATCAGATATCACAGCCTGCCTTTCCGTTTCCATCCCATGGGCTCCCCTGAGCTGGTGTGAAAGCCATTTGGGCACATTGTTCCTGGGGGCCTGAAAACCTCCTGCCACCTCTGCTTCTCACCCCTGCCTCATCCCTCCTGCTGTCCTTTTGATGATGAAGCAGCTGAGGTTTAACTCTTGCCTCTCACTCCCCACTGGCTCCTTGCCCGGTAAGGGGAGGGAGAGCCCTGGGAGCAGTACCCCAGCACCCTCAAACTGGAACAGAGTCGAATCCTTGCCGGGAAGGCTCCACCCTTGCTCTGAGTGATGCAGTCATGGCCTCTGATGATGTGGATGACAACTCACTTCTGCAGCACTTGTGATGTGCCGGGGCCCGGTCTGAGCATTCCGTGGGGTCCTCGCCACCCTGTGAGGAGACACTGTTTTTACACTCATCTTATAGATGCGGAAGCGGAGGCTCAGAGCCCTTATGAGGCTTGCCTGGGGTCACTCAGCAGGTCAGTGATGGAGTGAGCTGCGATTTGATCCCAGACGGTCTGGCTCTAGACTCCACGCTCTTTTCTAAGAGACTGCATGGTCCCTTTGGACCCCGACCAGGCCCTAGCTCTCCTTCCTGGTGACTGGTCCAGGACCCGGGGATGGGTCTGCCATGGGGCCCCTCACGGAGTGCAGAAGAGCTTTGTCACTGAACCCTGGATCCATGGTGGGTCTGGGCCTGCCCTGGGCCTCCTTGGCCCTGGAGGGTGCCCTCCCCAGCTTCCAAGGCTGAGCCAGGCCAGCTGGTGTTGCTCCTGTTTGTGGCCGGGGAGTCCCAGCTCCAGTTATAGACTTCTCTCTTTTGTAGGCTCTAGAAACTCTGAGAAGGGCCCTAAATGGTGGGCCCTCAATTAAGGGGTTCCAGAAGGCAGGAGCCCCAGGGACGCCTTGCTTTCTGAAGCCTCTTGTGTTCCAGGGAACTGCTCTCTGTGGCCACCTCAAGACGAGGTGTTTTTGACAAACATGTGTCACCTGCATGACACTTGTAAGCAGTTACGCCATGGCCATAAATCTGGGCTTGTGCTGCTGAGTGTGATACCGGCTCCTACATGTGGCTGAAGCACTGCCAACAGTGCCTCTGATGGTTTGTCTGGCAGTGGGGGGTGCCAGGGTGCTTCAGAACACATCAGCTCCCAGTCAGTGGCTGTGTGCTATGAAGGTCCCAACACCGACATCTTTCTCAGCATCCCACCCTCCCTTCCTAACCTTTGCTGGCTCCCGCTGGATGTCTCACAATGTGGACACTTTTGCACCCAGTCATGCTAATTGCTCTGAAAAGAAATAAAGCGGGAGGAGTGTGCAGGGAGTGACACAGGCCATTTGTAAGAATGATCTGTGATCTCCGGTTTGTTTAACAAACCTACTGGGTCAGAGCCTGAAGGAAATGCGGAGGGCGGGTGGGGAACCGTGCGGGTATCCGGGAATAGCATGCTAGTCAGGAGAGCTGCACATGCAAAGGCCCGGAGGTCAGGTTCGGTCTTAGGGGTTGGAGGCAGGTGTGTCTGGAGTGCAGTGAGAGGCGCAAAGCTGGGAGCAGGGTGGGAGTAGGGAGCATCGTGTGGGATGGTGAGGCATTTGGCTTTCACCTGGAGTGTCATGGAAAGCGGCTGGAAGGCCCTGGGTAGGTCCAGGAAACCATAGAGGAGGCCCGATGGCTTAGGCTCAGCCACTACCGGGCCAACTATACCTTGGTCGTAACTGACTGTACTGACTGTACTGACCATTCTGACTGTAGATCCTAGCTGTAGAGCAGAGCCCAGGTAACAGCAAACATGAGGGCCAGGTGAAGGTCCTGAGGCCAGCCAGTCCATCTGTCTGCAGCCAGGCCCCTGCCTATAAATCCTGCAGCTTGTGCATCCTGCCCAGAATGCTGAGATGCCTGGATCAGTTAGTTTCTGCTGCAGATTAACCACCCCGAAATGTAGCAGCTTGCACCAACTGTTGACTTAGCTGAGCAGCTAGCTGGTCGGGCAGGTCTTCTGGGCTCCCTCAAGCATGTGTGGTCAATGGCAGGGATCGGTTCATTGCTGGCTGGCTGTTGGCCGGGGCGACTAGGGGTGGTGGTGAGTGGGCTACATGTGTCCCATTCTTCCAGGAAGCTGTCTGGGCTTCTGCACATGGTGGTGCCAGGGTCCCGAGAGGGTGGGCACGCAAGGCCATGAGGCTCTTTGAGGCCTATGCCTGAAATTGGCACGGCATCATTTCCACCACATTCTGTCGGCCAGAGCAAGTCACGGAGCCAGCGCAGATTCAAAGCAGGGGGATCTAGACCCCACCTCTGATGGGAAGAGCTGCCCCATCATAGTGCAAAGGGTACGGAGACAGGGGGGTGGAGGAACAGAGCTGTTTAGGGGTCAACCGCAGTGTCCCATCTTCTTGAGAGAGGAGCAAGGCAGGAGCCAGGGCCCCAGAATAGTCAGTCATGGCTGTGTCTCTGTCACCCTGAAGAAACCAGACCCCCAACAATCCAGGACTAGGCAGAGGAAGCTCGGACCATTTGTTACTTTGTCACCAAATGCCACCTATCCAGTAGCGATAGACTCAACAGTCCCCATGGAGGTGTCTTTCTCTGGGATGCTTACACCCAAGGACTGCACAGATCATATGGAACATCACACACCTTTGGCACCACCTCTTCCAGAAAGCCCTCCAGGCTTCTTCTGGGCTCTCCCAGGCTCACCCCCCCACCCCTGTCACAGAAGACAGTGTACTTGTGTCCCTCATTGGTGCACGTGTGTCAGCCTCCTGATTCAGAAAAGCCAAGGCCTGAGGATGGGGCTGTGTCTCACTCACCCCGAATCCCTACTCCTAGCTGGGAGTGTGCACTGAGGATGAGGCTGGCAAGGTATGGGTATGCTGGGGACATGCATTCAGTGCTGACTCACAGTTGATGTCTGCAAGGGAAGGGGAGGGTCACTGTACCTGGTAGCAGGCCCCAGATGAGCTTGGCCTGGAGCCGGGACGGGGGGTGCTGGGAATGGATGCTGGATGCAGGCGGCAGCCAGAGCTCAGCGGAGCAAGGGCAGAGACCACAGTCCTCTTGCAGACAGAAATGGGTCTCAAGCTCTGGGCGCCAGCACCAAGGCAGGAAGGCAGCCCACAGGAGAGCATGCAGAGAAGCCACTCCGGGTGTTCAAGGCCAGCACTGGGCAGATGGAAAGGCAGGCAGGGCCTGCCAATCCTGAGGAAAAAAGAAACATCAGCCACGTTTGGCTATGGTCAGCTTTTGTTTACTGGAGTTTCCCTTCCCTGAGATCCACTGTACCCAAAATCAATATTATTAGCATTAAAAAAGAGAAACAAGCCAACTAGGATGTAGCAACCCCGAATGCACTGTGGTTTCGGTGCCATCACAGTGCAGGAGAAAAATCTTCATCACCTTCTCATGCATACCAGAGACAAGGGAGGGAAGAATGGAAGCTGGTTGGGGGGCGGTCTTCACGAGGCCTCCAGGAGTGCCTCCCTGGGGCTCATAATGAGTTAAGCCAGCCAGGCCTGCTGGTGTGCCAGCTCGTCCTGCCCACCTGGCGTCAGCACCATTGCCCCGGGCTGGGCCGGGCAGTCTCCCTTGGGGAGAGAGCTTCAAGCTTTTGCAGTTTGTAGTGGTCTGTTGTATTTAGAAACCCGAGCATCCCAGAGTCATAAATTACCTTGAACTAGTTTGCTAACCCTTGTGACTCGGTACAGCGCCTTCTCAGAAGCGGCCAGTTATGTAACTGACTGCGTGAGGCATGGCCCAGTCCCCTCAGTGAGGCAGTGTGTGCCAGGCCTGGCGTGGATGGTAGCCACCCAGGACCACGGGGACAATGCAGGGAGGTGCCGCAGGTCTGGGCATGGCATTTCTGTGGAAATGCACTCCAGAAGGGAGAAGGGTCTGTGAGTCCATGAAGTGGGATTCTCACTCCCAGCACGTGGTCGTGAGATCTGTACCACATGGAAGAGGCAGAGCGCACCATGTAGTTCAGCATCTCCTGTTACGTCCCTGCTAGAGGATCAGCTCCTGCTTGCACCTTTCCAGGGATGAGGGCTCATCACTGCCTGAGACATTTCACACTGACAGGAAGTTAGCTTCCTGCAAATTCCAGCTCCATCATCTGGGTACATGTTCTGAATCCATGCTTGCAACAGCCTGGACAGAGTGGGAGGCCGTTGCAAGGCTGCTGGCCAGCTAGGATGGCTCTCCCAGCCTTTGCTCCATTGCCACAGCCCTCTGGTCACAACAGGTGCTAAAGGGCCCATCTGGTTAGACATTCCAAGTGTTATCCCTGAACTGCAAGTTCATTGGCCACGGCAATGTTGACATCAAGAGAAACACGTGTCATTTTCTTATCTCTAAAAAGAGCTCCAACCCCCTCCCCGTTTTTGTATTCAGAAAGCAGAGGGGTGACCCACACTTTCTGGGGTCATGGGGAGGAGATTCAGGTGTGAAGGGAGCATCTGCTTGTAATGTGGGATCCAGTTCCAGGATCCCCTGGCGTTCCTTGAAATTTGCTGGAGAAACAAAACCCATTTGATGTTCAAACCCAGGCTTCCAACAGAATGGGACAGCTGAAACGGCCCAAAAATGGACAAACCGCATGAAACAGGTTTTGAAGGCCGCAGCCTTTCTGGCAGTCTGAGCCTCCCGGAGCAGCAGGGGACGGGTTTTGCCGGGAGACGCCCGTTTGCGATGGCGCGCGCTACTTTTCCCCCGGGCGAGACAGGTGCAAACTCAGATGTATTCATTTTCCACAAACGAAACAACTCGGTTTTGACCATGTTGCGGACCTAGGACTTGGCTCCCTTGTTCCCGGGGGGCGTGTGTCTGGTTTTCACTCCAATCCGAAGGAGCCTGTGGAGGCTCCCAACTTTCAACCTTCTAATGATATAGATTTACTGGTTTCAGGGGGTTCGGGGTGGGGGTGGCGGGGGGAGGTGGGACAATAAGAGTGATGCAGAGTGTGGAGTCTGAAGGAATGATTAGCTGCATGGAGGGCCCGGGGCCAGTGCTGATGCTGTAGTTAAGGCACAAGGACTTTCCGCAGCACCAAAGCATCACCTTTTGCTTCTCATCGACCCCTTGACACGAACTCAGTCATGTTCACTGATAGGAATCAGTGCCACGTGATGAGTGTTCGCCATGGGTCGGGGCCTCACCGCACCTGTGCAACCAACCCCACCCTTTCAAGAGGGTTATGGTGCGCCCCACGGCTTTCAAATGCAGATCTGAGACTTCCCACCCAAAGCCTTTCCAGGTCCTGTCCTTCGTGCCTGTGGAAGGTACAGACTTCCAAGCCCTGTCCTTGACATGTATGACTCAGTAGGGTCGGGGGGCGGGGCCCGAGACTCTGAATTTTGCCCCCTTCCCGCGTGATCCCAGCAGGCAGCCTGGACACCTAGCCTCTGTCCAAGCAGGCCGGTGTCCAGTATTGGGCTGTGCCCAGCTCACCGGTGTGAGCTCAGAAACACCGAACAAGCAGTTCCCGTAGGTCCCCCCACCCCCCACCCCTGGCAGAAGAATCCTAAAACCCTGACTGGCATTTTCCAAAGGTCCCAGCAAGCTTCTCGGGACGCTGAGCAGCCAGCCAGTGAAACCTGAGGACTGCTTGTTTGGGGAGCGTGGGGACTGCTTCTGGAGAAGGTGGGCTTGGTTACAAGTGTTGTCTTAATTGGCACAAGGACGTGGAAGTGAAAGCAATGAGTCCAAATTAATCCGTTTTCCTGTGAACATCTCCCACCACTCCACGCCAAGGCGAGGCAGCCTTTGTAATTAACTGACTGGGCCTTTTCTCCCCCCAAACCCAAAATGGGAGCGTGCAATTTGTTTTGTGTGCGAGGTGGTATGAAAATTGCCAAAGTTGGCAGATGAGGCTGGGATGTTGGTGGAGCTGGGTAAACAGGGCTGAGCTGTCTGTCACCTCCAGGTCAGAATGGGGAGCTGGCTCCAAAGCAGGGATGGGGGCTGGGGCCACGGAGGTGCTGTGCCGAGGGCTGAGCAGGTGGCCTTGGGAGGAGAGCAGAAACTTCTTAGCACTGTGGATGGGAGTAGAGGCACTACAGTTCTGAAATCAAACCCTTCTCCTCGTCCTACCCTGTGTCACCACGGACAAGACACTTAACTCTCCAAGCGTCAGAGTCCACGTGGGTTCAGCGGTCTTTACTGAGTGCCTGCCATATGTAGTGAACCCAAGTTCATCTGCCTGATGCGCATAAAGACCATCACTGAGACATGGAGTATAAAGCAAAGCAAGAGTTTATTCCAGAGGCAGGAGGGCGAGCCTCACATCCACCTCCCTAGAGGAGGAGAGCCAGGGGTACTTAGCGGCAAAGGAAAAAGGTCTGGGTACAAAGTTGTGGCTGCTAACCCTTTGGTTACCCTTTTCAGTCCCCAGGGTCTTTTGATCCGTCCTCATTCTTGTGGGTATTGGGACCACGACCGGCCGCGGCCGTTACTTCCTGCTGAGGTGGGGTGAAGACTGGGGTTAGACAAGTGGAAACTTTGGGGTGGAAAGGAATGTTCTGCATTACCGGGATTTTTGTACTTTGGTCAATAGTTCCTGTACCATGTTGTGTCTAGGGTTTTAGGGGTACTAGAGAACAACAGGTAGCATGTTGTACTCATGGCTTGATTCCCTTGGACCAGTTCCCCCGAGTCGGAGGTTCAGGTCCGGCAGAGGCTCACTGGTCTGAGCCAGGTCCCTTTCGACCTCCTCCCTGTTGACAGGGTGTAGGGAACCTATGGATTCTTGTCATTCAAGTGTGAATCCACGGCTCAATTCCCTGTAGTTTCGGAGGAGTGGGGGGTCAACAGCACCGCACAGGGTCTGACCTGTCCAGTGAGGCTGGAGCTGGTCCTCTGGGCTCCCGCTCTTCAGGTCTTTAGTGACATCTTTAGTGACACCTTTTGATGTCACTAAGGGATTCAGGCAGCGTGAAGACACATCTGTGAGGTACATCAGCCTGCCGGAAGCAAATTCAGGCCCTGGATGTACCTGATACTATCCAAATCGCTGGTGGGAGCCCCGCCAGCGACTCCTAGGTCACGAAAAGAACATAGAAAGTCTTCCATATAACATTCCACAGGGGCCTAAACCAAGCCCTCTTCTAGGGACCACTCTTTCCCAAAGCAGGGCAGATGGCACGGGTTGTTCCCAAGTGAAGTGGGTTTCTTGGCAGAGCTTTGCCAAAGTTCATTTTTTCCCCTTTTTCCACTCTCTCGGTGTCTCCAGGAAGCGTGTGATTTCCACTGAATGCCCAAGGCCTTGGACGCTGTGGTTGTCACTCCATTGTCACTCTGAATTATTAGTGGCAGTCAAAACCTAGAAATGATCTCGCTTAAAAGCATTTTGACAACTCCTGAGGCCTTCTCTGAACAGCAGGGAGGAACCTCAACCCTGTTGATAAAGGTGTCTACAGATACAAGCAAACCCCGAGAATTACCCATTGTTCTTTGCATTCCGGGAAAGGCTGCGTGCCGGTCTTCCCCAGGTTTGGGGCCTCTCAGTTGTATACCCTTGAGAACTTGTGGGCACCCAGTCTTAGGATTGTTTGTAGCACAAGCGTTGCCTTTTGTAGCATTTCGCTGAAAATCAGAGCCCGCAGTATACTTCTGGATCCACTAGAGAGTGGCATCTTTCCCATAAAGGGTGCTTTGAAGAATGTGGCTAATTATTTCTTTCATCAGATGCCCTAGGGTAAGGATTCATTCTGTTTCCAGCCGGGGTCAATGCCAGCACGGTGTCCAAACCCCCACTCCTTACTTAACTCCTCTTTGGTCCTCCAAGGGACGTTGGGGTTGATATGTAGTTAAGTCTATCTTTGGCACTAAAGCTCTTCCAGAGGGTCTTGGAGTCTTTGACGGGCTGCCAGCATGGTTCCCTTGGGCAGTCGGTCCACTGTGTGGCGTCTTCCGCAGTGGACGATGGCTGATGGGTCACCGCTGCACCCAGCTCTTCCTTGTCTTTGACCCGTGACACCGTCCCCATCCGTGAACACGTCCACGTCTGGATGCTCCGATGGCAGCTTGTCCAGTCGGGATGGCTGTGATCAGCTTGTTCAGCTATCCGTGTGTCTCTGGTGATCTTTCTGAGTGGCCCTCAGATCACCGGGCCACTTTTCTCTCCCGTGTACCTCGGGTGGCCTGGCTTCGGTTTGCGGGGCTTCAGGGAAAAGCAGTGTTCGTTCTCAGTGCTTCCAGTCAACACGGTGGGAGAAAACTGGAAACCTTAGTTTGGAGAGTCAGGGTCAGACATTCAAGGAAACCAGAAGAATTCAGGACCCAGCCCAGGTGTATAGACAACCAACGAACACTCAAAGACGGTTCCTCGGAACTATGATCTTACATGTTCACAGGTGTGTTACTGGAAAAATCTCCCTCTCTGAAACCACCCTCATTTCCACCAAAGATAGCCAAATTAGGACACATTTGTTTGTAAAATTGTCCAGTTGAAGCTGGGCCTGTTTACACAAGTGCCATCACAATGGTGATTGGTCATATAGGTGTTTGTTTTTTTCAATCTGCTTCGCTGGAACTTTTCGTAAGGAATGTCAGATTGAACTTTTAACAGCCTTGTCAAGCTAAAGAAGCCAAGCCAAATACTGGCCATCAGCCTTTGCCTGCCATACCTATAGATTTGGGTGGCTCCCTCTCTTCTCGAGATCCCCCAAATACCCTGAGGTTCCTGCACCTGCCAGGAAGTGACAACCTTCCTTATTCACCTGGTAGGGCTGCTGGGAACTTTGTAAGCAAGGTACCAGGCAAGTTTTCCAAGGGGCTTCATTGGCTCGGCAAAGCCAACCTTAATTAGTTCCTTAAAGCTCTCTGATTGTAGCTGAGTCTAGGCATATCTCCCTCAACTATGACATTCCAGTCAAAGCCTTGGCAACATGACCAATGTTTCCAGTGGCGTCCTGTTGCAAGGAGAACGGATTCGTATCGAACTTCTGCAAATAAATACACTGCCGTGAAAATACAAGAATACTCCCTGAGAGTTTTGAATTCTGGTGGTACCAGGTAGGGAGAAAGGGATAAATGTTTCCTATCTGTTTATGAAGAAATTATTTACCAAACATCTACCAAATGTCATAGGCAGACTTAAATTCAGAAGAGCAAACATTAGAGGACCAGCAATGTTTACACAAGTGTCTGTTTGAAAGCAGGTTCCCCATTAGTTCTGGGAATTCTTACTAAGCTTAGCTTTATGATCCTG
Source organism: Prionailurus bengalensis (assembly GCF_016509475.1). Classification (NCBI taxonomy): domain Eukaryota; kingdom Metazoa; phylum Chordata; class Mammalia; order Carnivora; family Felidae; genus Prionailurus; species Prionailurus bengalensis. Next base: position 569,663 of record NW_025091155.1, read on the forward strand.
AAGGGATCAGAGAGCTGTATTTGTCAATGCAGTGCAGCTGGCAAAGAGATTCTGTGACACATGATACTTCAGTAGTTAGTATTACAAGCGATGACATTATACCAGGACATATCAAAACCTTAGGAATCTTATAAAATCTCTAGGACACTTAGAGCAATCACCCATACAACAAAGCCTAAGAAGGTTCCTCATCACTTATTTGATGATGCCTCCCATGTCATTTGACACACCAGGGAATAAGCCTAATTCGTCAAAAAGACTTCCATTCACAAGCTGGGTTTTTGGAAGTTGGTGAAATGCCAGCAGGTTTCAAAACAGGTGCCTAAATAGGATTACAGATCATTACAAAACAGGATACTTATTTAGCCAGGATGGCAAGAAGAGATCCTCAAGGTAAATGCAGACAGCAAGGTAAATGGAGCTGTGAGCAAACCTTAGCTCTCTTAACACTGAGCAGATTCAACTTTCTTAAATAAGAAAAGACCTAACAAAGACAAGACATAGAAACTTTGTTTTTCTAGGCAGATTAAAGGTAAAGAAAAACCTCTGTTGGTAATTTAGACCCATCATCTAAGAAGCCTCTGTCACATTAACAGTGAGAAAACCCAAATTCCAGTCTTATAGCACTATACTTTGGATATTAAAACTCATTCGTTGCAACAAGATGAATTTTTAAAAAGATATGCAGTCCCTTCTTTCTTCCTTTGTGTCACCTCCCACGTTGATACATACATACTTATTTGGACAAGGACATCCAGGACGCTGCATGGGTCTGAGTTCTTGTGACGGGTGTTGGGATGTGCTGACCAGAATCTCCGGCAGGAACCAAGGTCTCCCAGCCATAGCAATGCTGCCTACAGCCTTCGACGCTCAGACGTCATCAGGGATCGCCTTGACTGTAGACAGCGGCCTTGCCAAGGAATTGCCCACTGCCCAGGTGGTCACATCCAAAGACACTTACGAAAAGCCAGCCCCTTTCACCTAAGTTTGGATGCTTCCAAAGGGCAGTCCAACTTTCGGGACTGCTCAGAGAGTCAGCTAAGGCTTCTGTTGAAGTGTCACTGCTCAACTTCTGCCTGGCATCTTTCTCTGCCTCCCCCTTCTCTTCCCCGGGGGTCAATCCCTGCCCTCATAAACTTGTTTCTTACATGCGAAACTCCAGAATCTTGTTCCTGACCATGCGTAGCATTTCTTTTGAAAGATTCCCTTCTCGCAAACCTTCTGCAATTTTCCCTTTCGCATTCCTTCAGATTTTGTCCTACGTTTTCCCCTCTTTATTTTTTTTTAATTTTGTTTGAGAGAGAGAGAGCACAAGTGGGAGAGGGGGATAGAGAGAGACACACAGAGAGAGAATCTCAAGCAGGCTCCACTTGGAGCCTGACACGGGGCTCAATCCCACAACTCTGGGATTATGACTTGCGCAGAGGTCAGGAGTGGGATGCTCAACAGACTGAGCCACCCAGGTACCCCAAGTTTTCCCTCTTTGAATAACCGGTCACACTTTCATTAAATACAGAATTTTTCCCTTATTTTTTCAAGTAGCCTTAATTACATTTATTAAAATTATTTACATCTGTCTGTCTGTCCTTCGCTTGCCCATAAAGCTTCAGAAGCCATTGGACAGGGCTCTAACGTCGTTTTCTTTTCCATCACATTTTGTGACAGTCACAACACCAACAGCTGGTTTGACTTATAGTAAACACAAGCAGAGTGAAACTACCATATTTAATGTTGACAATTCTAAAGACTTATCTCCATTTTAACTAAACAAACAACGTTACATTAGCTTTCATACCAAATATTTTCCAAGATCACTTGAACTTGAAAGACACCTGGGGTTAGTTTCTATCTTTCTGAGTTTTAGAATTCCCAGTTCTTTTTTTTTTTTCTTTTAAATTTTTTAATGTTTACTTTTGAGAGAGAGACAGAGAGACAGAGAGAGACAGAGCATGAATGGGGGAGGATTACAGAGAGAGGGAGACACAGAATCTCAAGCAGGCTCCAGGCTCTGAGGCCTCAGCACAGAGCCCTACGTGGGGCACGAACCCACAGACCACAAGAGCATGACCTGAGCTGAAGTCAGACGCTTAACCGACTGAGCCACCCAGGCGCCCCTAGAACACCCAGTTCTTACAAGCACTTGCCTTCAAACCAGCTAAGTAGAGCACTTTTACAAATTAATTTTCACAAACACCACCCAGAGGTAAACTATCTCACATTTACAACATACATAGACACACATACCATTACACAAACAGGGTGCAAGCAAAGCCTTAAGGGCCCAGTTTCCTAATATCTCCCTTTTACAAAACACAGCTAAGTGCAAGATGGTCTTACCATTTATGGATCCCTTCATCGGTTGTCTTTCTCAGGAGTCTGATGAATATTGTGGTGGAGCAGAGTTGACAAAAAAAAAAAAAAAAAAAGATGGCCTCGTTTGGGAGACTCCAGCCCATAGGGCTGGATGTGCAGATAGATTGTCCTTGCCCAGTGTCCAACGAGGACATGGCTTGTTGTATTCAAAGATGCCCAAAGCAGTCAAAGCAGCTGACAGACCAATTGAAGCCCAGGTTACCTCCGTGAATTTTCCCCTCCCCACCCCACCCCCTGCCCCGCTTCAGCTGTGTCCAGTCTGCAGTGTGGCCCATCCGTTGTGGACGGAGGCTCTCAGAAGAGGTCCATAGATGTTCAGCCTGATTCTGGAGACACTACTGGTCCTCTCTTTCCACAGACAAGAGAAAGGTCTCTTTTGTCACTGAGAAAATAACTAATCTGGCTGGATATTTTAGAAAACTCCTCTGGTGACTGTCTGGAAGGTGGCCCAGAGATATTTAGGGTGCATCAAAGCAATGCCAGCCTGATAGAATTAGTTAGGAAGTGTCCTTTCTTCTGAATTTTTTGGAAGAGTTTGAGAAGATTGGTGTCAATTCTTCCAATGTTTGGTAGAATTCACCAGTGAGGCTGTCAGATCCGGGGCTTATTTTTGTCAAGTGGTCTTTGATTACAGCCTCAATCTCTTCCCTAGTTGTGTACGAATCTCTTCCGATTTTCTCTTTCTTTGTGATTTAGTCTTGGTAGGTTTTCTAGGTCTAGAAATTTGTCCATTGTATCTGGATTCTCCAATTAGTTGGAATACATTTGTTGATAGCACTCTAACCCTTTCTACGTCTGTAAGGAGTCAGTGGCAATGCAGTCATTGAGTCTTCTCTGCCTCCACCGGCAATCTGGCTAGCAGTTTGGTGTTTTCAAAGGACCAGCTCTTGGGTCCATTGATTTTCTCTTTCGTTTTTCTAGCCTCTGTTCCATTTATCTCTGCTCTAATCTTTATTATTTCCTTCCCTTTGCTACCTTTGGCTTTTTCTAGTTTCTTAAGTTGCACGTCTATGGTGTTGATTTAAGATCTGTCTTGATGTTTACTGTGAGCGTTTACAGCTATAAATTTCCCCCTCACCACTGCTTTGTTGTTTTCCAGGAGTTTTGATGTGTATTGTTTCATTTCCCTTCACCTCTACGTATTTTCGCATTCCACTGTGATTTCTTCTTCAACACATTGGTTCTTTGAGAGTGTGTTTTCAGTTTTCACAGATTTTTAAATTTTCTACTCTTCCTTCTGTTACCGATTTCTGACTTCATCTTCTTGTGATTGGAAAAGATACTTTGTATGATATCTATCTTGTAAAATCTACTGAGACTTAACTCGTGACCTAATGCAAAGACTGTCTCAGAGAAGGTCCCGCGTGCCGTTATTGTTGGGTGGGGTCCCATGCCCGTCTGTTAGATCTGGTTGGGTTATCGTGTTCTTCAAATCATCTGTGTCCTTACTTACCTTCTGTCTGGTTGTTCTGTCCATTATTGACAGTGGGATATTGAAGGCTACAACGATTATTATAGAACTATTTTTCCGTTCAGTTCTGTCAATAATGGCCTCTCATTATGTGCGTAAATGTTTATCATTTTTTCTTCTTGCTGTACTGAACCTCTTAATTCATATAAAATGTCCTTCTTTGTCTCTTGTAACATTTTCTGATTTAACGTCTGTTTTGTCTGGTATTATTACAGCCACTCCACCCTTTCTTTTGGTTACTATTTGCATGGATTATCTTTTTCCTTCCTTTCATGTTCAACTTTTTTGTGTCTTTGGATCTGAGTCCCTTGTAGGTAACAGATAGTTGGATCCTATGTTTTTATCCATTTCACTAATCTGTTTAATCTGCTTACATTTAAAGTCATTACTGATAAGGAAGGAATTCCTTCTGTGGCTTGCTCTTTGTTTTCTATATGCCTTAATTGCTTTCTGTCTCAAATTTTCTGCATGACTATCTTCTTTTGCATTTAGTTGATTTTTTTGTAGTGAAACATTTTAATTCCCTTCTCATTTCCTTTTGTGTATGTTCTGTGGTGTGTGTGTGTGTGTGTGTGTGTGGTTGCGTGTGGTTACCATGGGATTGCTTTTAACATCCTAAAGTTACAACATCGTAGTGTCAATTTATACCAGCTTAACCTCAATAACACATGAAAACTCAGCTACTTTACAGCCCTGACCCCACCTTCTGTCAGTTGTTAATGTCACAAAATTACATCTTTATGCATCTTGGGTCCAAAAGCATAGATGAATAATTAGGTTTTTAAATATATCAGTCTCTTAACATAGAGAACAAAAAGTAGAGCTACAGACCAAAGTCATAACAGTACTAGCGTTCATAATTGTCTGTCTGTTTACTTTTACCGGAGATTATGTCTTCAGAAGGCTTCGAGTTACTTGTTCAGTGCCCTTTCATTTCAACCTGAAGGACCCCCTTCACTGCAGGGCCGGTCTAGTCATCAGGGCAAGGCTTTCAGCTTTGGTTGATCTGGGAAGGTCTTCATTTCTTCCTCATTTTGGAAGGACAGTTTTCCCAAATGTAGGATTCTTGGTTGACAGCTTTTTTCCTTCAATGCTTTAAACACATCAACCCATGCCTTCTAGCCTCCAAGGTTTCTGATGAGAAATCTCCTCACAACCTTATCAGTGAACATATGATGAAAAGCAATCTTCCTCTGAGCTTTATAGATGTTAATAATGAGCCTTATCGTGTTTTACACAACACAACATTTCCTTATACGTTGTAGCACCATTTTGAGACCAGGAACTGGGTATTTTAAGTGTAGACATTACGAGGTCTATACAAGCCAAAATTACAGTTTTCTAAACTTGAAGTGAAAAGGCCACTGAACCATCTTATAGATGTTTATTTCTAACAAAGTAAATATCAATCTTGAAAAGCCCACACAAACAAACAAAAAGCCCATTGGGGGTCTTTTTTTTTATTGAGTAAAGGGGTTTTGGGAATAAAAAGTGAGGAAACCACTGTGGTCTCAGACATCCCAGCCATGATTGCCTAATTGGCCCATTTCTTGCTGTGCCCTCACAAAGCCCCATTGTGACGTCATGGCAAGACCTGTCTATATAAGACCCTGGCTCGGCTGGGTGTTTGGTCTTTACAGCCCAGGAAGCTTTGGTGACCTGTCGGCCTTTGACCCTAGCTAGTTTGATTTCGACTTCTCTTTTTTTCATTTTGTTTATTTTTTTATTTTCATTTTTCTTTTTTCTCTACTCCTTTTCTCTCCCAATTTTTTTTGCCTTTTTCTGTTTTTACTTTTTTCTTTTTTTCTCCTTTTTTAGTTTTTCTTTTTCTCAATTTTTCTTCGTTTCCTCCCTTCATTTTCTTTGTGTGTGTGTGTGTGTGTGTGTGTGAGTGTGTGTGTGCGCGTGTGTGTTTTTCATTTGTTTTTTTTGTGTTAGCGTTTTAGTACAGTTAGTATAGTTCATATTGTTAGTATAGTTCATATTGTTAGTATAGTTCATAAGCATAGTATTGTTAGTATTGGCAAATTTTGTAGGTTGGTATTGTTGGTTAGCATAGTCCGTGTAATTAGCATTATTTAGCGTTAGTATAGTTAGTAGGTCACCATCCTTCAGGGGCGTAAGGCCATTACCGCATCTGTATTTACGAGACCACCAGTGAGGGCAGCGTCGCCACGATGAAGCTGACCCCGCACATCCTAACCGGGAAGCAGTCTGATGTGAAGTTCATCAGGAAAACCCAGAAGGACCCCACTGGCCTCCAGGGACTTTGTCGTGAAGCCCAGAATATGAAGACCTCAAGTCACCCAGGTATTGTCAAGTCACTCGAGGTGATCAACACCAAGGAAACGTTAGTCCTCCATGCAACATATGTAAGCAGAGACAACCTGCATGACAATTTTACACACCGTGGCCAAGTGACGGAGGAGGTTCCAGAGAAATTCTGCCAGCTGTTATCGGTTGTGGAGTACTGCCACCAACAAGGTATGATCGGCGGGTATCAGAAGCTGGAGACACTGCTTTTTGGCAAGAAGCTGAAGGTAAAACACACGGGGGTTGGACTGAGCATCCGGTTTGCTGGCTACAAACTCCACACTTTCTGGGACAGCCCCCCTTATTCTGCCCCGCGACTCTTCCTGCAGCAAAGGGAGGACACCCCTTCCGCAAATGCTTGGAGCCTGGGGGTGGTTTGGTACTGCTTGGGCACCGGGTTTGAGCCGTTTGAGGGGGAAGTCTTCTGGGAAGCAGAACGAAATATGGAAAACAGGGAACAGAGTGCCCTGATTTTCATGTCCCTGGAGAGTGAAAACATGTGGTACACGTTAACCACTATCCAGCCCACGATCTACACACCAACCACAGTCCGCTGCTGGAGCTCCATCGCAACCTGTTCCAGCACAGGCCTGTCCTCAGAGCGGAGTAGTCTGACCTCCGAAGGGACCAGCATCGTGACCATGATTAGCGGGCCCAGATACAACTCACCAGCCACAAACTCCGACACCAGCAGTGAATACAGGCAGCCAGGGAGGATGTCCCTAGAGCCAAAAAATCAGGTTCTCAAACCTCTTGAGAAATTCAAAAATTTATTCAAAAAAAAACAATAAAATAGAACCCCAAAAAATGGCAAATAAATGAGAGCCATAAGAGAGCCACGTGTCCGTGCCTTTATTTTATTTTGTTTTTTAACTTTAACGGGACTTAAATGTTTGTTTTGAAACAGAAGGGACAGTGCGAGTGGGGAAGGGACAGAGACAGAATCTCAAGTCTACTCTGTGCTATCAGCTCGGAGCCCGACGCGGGGCTCCAGCTCACAAAACAGATGGTGACCTGAGCAAGACCAAGAGTGGGACGCTTGGGCCACTGAGGCCCACCCCGGAGCCCCGTCCCTGCGTTTTAAGTGCAGGGAACGATGCTGAGCTCCAGGAAGCCCGGGGACATGGCACAGGAGATTGGCCAGGGCGACGGGTGGGACCAGATCCAGATCAGCTTCACAGGCTGGAGGAGTGTGGTGGGATAGTGACCTGCTGGATTTGGAGTTGTAGGAAGCACAAGGTGGAGGTGGTGAAGTTTTGGAGTGATGGGGGTTCGTGGGTCTGGAGCCGATGGCCAAGGAAGAATTCGTGAAGAAATCTTTGGTGCAAAAAGGTGATTTTATTAAAGCACGGGGACAGGTCCCATGGGCAGGGAGAGCAGCACTGGCGTCGTGACGGGTTAGGGGGAGAGCCAGAATTCCTTGGAGACTTACTCTAGGACTCAAGGTTCCAGGACCTTGAGGGGCTAGCTGTTGCCAGGAAAATGCCATTTCTTGCCGTTTAATGAAACCTCAGCCATGAGACCCTTTAGATGGATCTGGGCAGGCCATAAGCGTGGAGGATGATTGCCAGCATATATGTTGCAGGGGTTGAGATGAAGTAGATTTGTCATTATTTGTCATAGTGGCGTGTGGGCAGCGGGGGCCCCAGGGGTGGGTCACAATGGGGTATGGGCAACGGGAGCCCGGGGGGGTGGGTCACAATGGCGTGTGGGGAGCGGGAGCCCCGGGGGTGGGTCACAATGGGGTATGGGCAGCGGGAGTCCGGGGGTGGGTCACAATGGCGTGTGGGTAACGGGAGCCCGGGGGCTGGGTCACAATGGCGTGTGGGCAGCGGGGTCGCCGGGGGTGGGTCACAATGGCGTGTGGGCAATGGGAGCCCCGGGTCCGCTTGCAGGGACTGCCCACCTGGTGGGGAAGGAATGAGCTGGGTGGAAACACTCTGGATATCACCCTCTCTTTCCTGTGCACCCACTGGGGACCAGACCTCAGCCGGTGGATGTCCCAGCTCTCCCTCCCCCACCCTCCCCCCTGCTGTCCCCCTCCTCCCTTCTGCCCTGGCTCCGGACTCACCTGCTCTCACTGGCCACAGGTGCAGGGTCCATCATGGCCCCCTTCCCTTCATGTCTCACTTTGGCCACCTCCAGAAGCTGACTTGGATGACCACGCATAGCAGGCTCTTTTTGCCCAGAGGTTGGGTCAACAGTAATCCACTCATCTCACTGGAAAGTCTTAAGACACCACATAAAACCCAATCATGGCTCTGTGCCCTCTGTATACATGACACAGAACCCCAGTATAACAGACTGGTGAGCAAGGAGGTGGGGTGAGATCAGAGGGTCCCTAGTAATGGCCCCCGAGTTGTAACTACTGAGAGGCTTGTCACCTCTGGGTCCCCCAGGAGATTCACTCCTCTCTCCCCTTCATCCCCGACCAGAAACACTCCAGATTTGGGCCAGCAGACTGCTTGACTGTACTGTGTTTTAAAGGACAAGGAGTGCATAATTCACTCATTTGTTCACTCAACAAACACGTTTACATGATGGTATATATGGTGGAGGTTCCATGGGGCACAGGACCCAGTTCCTGCCCTTGAGAGCTGAGGCCACCGGGAATAGGTAAGGGAGCGTGGAGTGCAGTTCCAGAGTCAGGTTCAGATCGCAGCTCTACCGCTGACTCGCCGTGTGACCTTGGGGAAGTCACTTAACCTCTCGGGGCCTCAGTCTTCCCCCCTATAAAATGCATACACTAGTGATGCCCGCCTCGAGGACAGCTGTGAAATTGAAATAAGGTCATTTAGAGAAGCTCTGGGAACACTGCCCAGGGCAAAGTGCGGCAAGTATTTACTGCTCATTTAGCGGCCATTACTGAGCACCTACTGTGTGCCAGGCACCAGGGATGCAGCAGTGATGGAGACACTGATGGGGTGCTAGGCCCCGGAGGGGTAGACAGGTGAGCAGTGCGGAATACCCAGGAGACCCCAGGTGTGGGAAAGCAGAGGCTCCTGGGGATCACACTCCCTCCACCTTGTCCTGCCCTGAACCTACAGCTGCTGGCCCCTCCTGCTCACCTGCCAGCCAGACCCCATTGTCCTGCGGCATCTGGGGAGCGCTTTGCCAATTGCCTGCCTCAAAGGTGCACTTGTCCTAGCTCTTGCCAGCTGGGGGGCCTCAGGACACTGCCTTGGCCTCTCATCACGTGCTTTGTTTCTGTGAGGGAGGACCCAGCCCCTTCCACGGGGGTTCAGCGAGGAGCAGGGGACAGAGTGGATGGCATCCAGCCAGCAGGGTCAGCTCCTGCGGTGACCGGGAAGCAGCTGGTCAGCTTTAAACACACCTGCAGCCCCCCTGTGGCTCACGGAGCCTCGTGGTCTGTGGTCTGCAGAGGTGGCCCAGGGCTGGTGATCTATCTGTGCCCCAGGTGTGGTGGACGGGGGTTAATTAAAAAGGTGGCTGGGAGATGAATTTCTGGAAACACAAATTGGAAACCAGTGGAAGCTATTGATCTGCCTAATGGGAAGCCGATGGTTTCTGAGCGTGCAGAGAGCTCTGGCTCAGGCAGGTGGCAGGAATCGATGTGGCCCCTTCCCCGAGTTGATCGGCCCCAGGTGCACTGGGAACATGGGTCGGGGAGGGGCCGAGGAGGTGCCATACAGTTCTGTGTCTGAACCTTCCTCATCTTGGCTATTGAGAACACCCAGGGCAAAGGAGACCCCGTGGCTTGCTGTGCCTGTGTGGACCCCAAGGCTCTAAACTCCTGTAAGGTGGACTAATGCTCCTGCTACAAAAATTCTCTTTTGAGGTTTTGTGAATCCCAACCCCTCCCACCACTGAAAGTCAAGTCTGGAACTCTAAAAAGGAGGCATAGGGAGGGAGGCCACATGGAGGAGAGGAAGGGTTCTATACAGGTTGCTATATGTCCATGGAGCCCATCCTTCCTCTGCCTCCCTGTCCCTCCCTTCTTCTTCTGTCACCCACTCCCCTTTCTCTGTTATAGCCGAAATTGGTCGTAGCCCCGTGGAAGAAGAAAGATGCCTGATGTGTCACTAGGGAGGCGAGGGATCCTTTGGAGGCATGCCCAGTGGGAGGACTTTCTTTTTCTTCCGGTTGAGTCTAGTTTCTCTTCACTCTTTGAACACTTGGAGACATGAATTAATTCCCCTGGTCACTGTGTCACTCATTTGTCGGCTCACTCGGCTGCTCACCACATCCATGTCTTCCCATCTTTATTTAGCTCAGCCTTTTTTTTTCAAGCAAGAAGGGAGATTTCTTAGGAGAACATAGACAGCCCAAGGACAAGCAGAGAATAGAGTAGCTGGTCCTCCCCAAAGACGGGAGCCAGCAACTGTTTAAGACATGAGAAGCCAAGCCTGCTGTATCTTCTCGCCATTCTGGCGTCACACATTCACTCACCTCTGCTCCCCTTTGTACATCACTAGACCCTTCCATCTTTTAAATCGCTTGGCTTCTCTCCATTTCCACTGCCATGATCCTAGTGTAAAGTACTTTTCTTTTTTTTTTGCCTGGCAAACTGAGGCAGCCTCCTGAATTTTCTCCCGAATCCCACCCTTGCCCACTTCCAATCTGTGTCTCTCACTACAGCCAGAGGGATTTTTAGAAATGAACAGTTTATTCAACAGATTTCACTGATCCTAGGAAAGACGTCAAACTCATAAGCACGGTGTGGAACTGGATTACCACTCCCCCACATTCGGTGCCCTGTATCGAAGTGCCCTGCTCGGTTGGAGGATTATACAGCACGGCCCATGTTGTCCTCAGGCATGGCAGAGGGGCTGCTGAACAGTGAAAACAGATGTGAGCACACGCGTGAAGAACCAGTGAGTAATTTACCACTTTTCTTTTCCTTTTTCCACGACAATGGCAATATTCCAGATAGAGACAGACTGCTCTGTCAACCTGAGTGCAGAGGGGAGAGGAGACGAAGGAGAGCCACATGAGCATGTAGTCTGAGACATAAAGAAACTTTATTGTAGGCCACTGAGATTTAGAGAATTGTGTGTTATGCAGCGTAACCCATCCTAGCCTAACCGATACGCATAATCCATGAACTCTTGCCCATCGCCCCATTGCTTTGCTGAGGCACCACTGGCCTTTCGGTCCTTACACAAGTTGCTCCCTCCCACCTTACAACATTTGTCTGTGACTCTCTCTCTCCTGGGAAAGTTCTTCACTCCCACTGTTGGGCAGTTGACAGTTACTCACCAATGAGGTCTTGGCTTCGCTGTGAAGTACTCAGGAAAGGATGGCCTGGTCCCTGTTCAGAATACCTAGAATTTACCTTCTTTGTCATTAGGGCTCTTTCACTACACTCTAAGTTGGAGGAAAACAGAGCCCAAGGGTTTAGATCATGCTTCTTTGAGGCCCTACTCCACCCCCCACCAATGTGCCCGGGCCCATGCTGAGGGGCTGGAGGTAAGGGGGTACATCAGCCCTGCGCCCTGCTCCCACAACCTGCCCGTGACGGGGGAGCTAGGTGTGCAAGCAGCAGCATTTGAACCCATTGTGATCGTTCTAGCAGGAAATTAGTGTAAAGAGGCCAGCGAGAAGGCCAGGAAGAGGGGGAGTCAGAGATGGCTTTGAGGAGGATTTGGAGGTGTCCAGGTGGGGGGAGCTTCCTGGGAGAGTGGGCGATGGGGGGATCTGATGGAGGGATTGTAGGGCAAGAAGTGGTGCCCAGAGTTTCCAGGACTTGAAAGAGGATGAACCCAGGAGAAGTTGGAACCAGAAGTAAATAGCTGGCGTCTGTGTGTATTCCTGGGAACACAAGTGAGCGTTCCTGTTGGAGTGCCTTCGCAAGCTCATGGTGTTGGCTTCTTGGGGCCGAGGGATGGTGATAACGATGACAGTGGGTTCCAAGCCCTTTCACACAGTGGATATCAGTGGCAGGCTCTGATCCGAGGGTGTGGTGGGCGTGTGTGGGCAGCTGTGTTCCCGGACACAGCAGCGGGAGAGACATCTTTGTCTCCACTCTGCTCATTGGACACGTCTGGATGCCTTAAATCCCTGACTTTGTCTTCTTCTAAGAAAACCCGCCACGGTTCTTTCTAGTGAATCAAGGCTTCCTGTGTACACAGCCCAGTAGTCATTTAAAACGTGTATCAGGTGAACAAAATGGGAGACGAATCGCCGAAGCATCACGTCCCTGGGTATGATGTCTCTCCGCGTGATCTTGTTGTTAAAAGAATCCGCAGGGACCAGGATGAAACCAGATGCTCCATGATTAGGGGCTGTGGTCACTCAGCAGGCCCCTGCTCTGGGGAAGTGAGGTGTTTCCTGGGGTTTGAGGGCCCTGATGGGACATGACAGAAAAGCTACTCAGCCTCCCAGAAGGTTAGAGGGTGGGCAGTGATGCTGGAAAAGTCACCCCCCTCTGTGGCCCTTGAGTCTCTCGCTGTTGGAATAGGGAGGGAGGTACCATTCCCCGACTGCCAACCTCACTGGCTGTGCGGCTGAGGCAGTAGGTGGACAGTTTTCGGAGAAGCCCATCGATTCCAAGGAATTGTGGCTGTTTGATGGTATTATCTTCATGCAGGTGTGAGGTGGACCCTGCAGGGCTCCCCATACTGGAGGGGACAGACACCCACAGAAACTGGACCAGACCCAGCACACAAGCTCTCCTCAGGAAAGCTGACCTCTGTGTGGTGGTTGTCTAGAGGAAGGGACGTCAGCGCTCACTTGGGGGGGTGGGGGGTGGGTGGGAGGTAGATGGAATAGCACAACCAAGGAGGAGTCTTTTGAGCTGGGACCAGAAGGGGAGGAAGAGAGGACAGGTGGGGGCAGGGGGGGCAGGTAGGGAGGGGAGCAGAGGAGCAAAGGCCTGCAGGCCCCGCAGGCCTAGGCGGTGGTGCAAGGAACGCCATCCTCCTGCCTCAGAGAGCTGGTTGAATCTGGCACAACGGGGCCGCTTCCACGGCTCTCTGGGCTAGAGGGTGAAGCTGAGCTCCTGCCTGGCCCTCTGCCCGTCTTGCCGTTTTCAGGTCCAGCAGAGCTCACCCGCAGAGCGGAGACGTGAGCCTGCCCACCCGACAGATGGGAGCACGGGCTCTGGTCAGATGATGGGGGGGCCAGGGGCCCCCCCGCGGCGGACCGGAGGCCACAGGCATGGGCAGTGTAGACGCTGAGGCTGCACGCTGCCAGGGTCCGGCTAGGGTCAGTTCCAAAGCCAGTCGGCTCCTCCCTAGGGCCCCTGCCTCTCAGACTAGCTAGTGCCTGCTGGTGAGGCTTCAGAACCTTCCAGGCCACAGCTGGAGGGATCTGGATCTCTCCAGATCAGCAGGAAGGTATCACTTAGTGTGCCCTCTCAGACTGGCATCCCTGGCAGCCTGCAGGGCCCAGCTGCGGAGCCCAACGCTGTGTGTCTGTGCTCCATGTGAAACAGTGCTGCAATCCATGAGTAGTGTCCGCAGCGGGTGAGGAAGGGGAGACCTGGGTTATGCACGCCAGCCATTTGCCACTCCTGGTACACCCCCTCATTTTGCATATGGAGAAACTGAGGCCCAGAGGGAAGAATGCCCTCGTCCAATTGCCTGTCCTTTCACTTCCCGCTCTGGCCTCTCGACGGAACTCTTGGTACCCCCCGTGACACCACGTGAAAACAGTCAACTATGTGTGTGACAAGGAAATCATAGTGGATGTGTCTGGACCCACACCATGTTCTCTTCTTGTTTTTCTCCTTTGCCTCTGTTCTGTTTTAATACTTGGTGTGTTTCGTGCATTATGAAGGATGGTGGGACAATGAACATCCCTGGGCCCGCAGCTCAACTCCAGAACTAGAACATTCCCAGTCACTTCCATCTTCTCCTTGCCTGGAGGTCACCCCTCTCTGCAATTTGGTGTTTGTTTGTTTGCCATTGTCTTGCTCACAGGCCGACTGAATAAGCCTAAACATTAGATTGCTTCTTTGTTCTCAAGCTCTAAAAACTTGCTCTCTGTATGTAGATCTCTAAAATTTGCATTTTTGTACCCAACATTTCCCTCTCTCTGAGCTTGAGCTGTGCTGCTGTGTAGCTGGAGTTTGCTGTCACCGGTGTGGAAAGAAATTGTGTGACTGTGCTACAATTTCTTTTTGCATTGCTCTGTCAATGAGTATCTGGGTCATTTCCTCTCTCCCCCTCCTCTTGCTAAGAGTGCTGCGACGAACTCTTCTTGGGTGTGCCTTGTGTGGCTCCTGGGAGTGGATTTGCAGGGTTCTAAGGCATGGGACTGGTCAACCTAACAAGAAAAGGCCAAAGCGGTTTTCAGCGTGGCCAGACCAGGTTTCACACTCATCAACCGTGGGTGCCAGCTGATCTGCATCCTCTCAGACCCTCGGTGCTGTCAGATGTCACATGTCTTCCTCACTGTGAGCCTGATGGATGTGAAATCTCTCACGGGGACCTTACCTTGCACTTCCCTGCATCCTCGTGACATCGGGCAGCTTTTCCCGTGTTCATCTGTGCACTCCGTTTCCTCCTCTACCACATGCCTGCTGTGGTCTTTTTGCTCATTGCCTCTCTTCTTCCTGTGGATTTGTAGGACTTCTTTATGTATTCTGGATACTGATCCTTTGCTAGTTGTACATATGCCAGAGGCCTTCTGCTTTTAGTGATTTGTCTTTTCACCCGTCATTTGGTGAAAGAAAATTTACAATTTACAGCAGTCAAACCTATCGATTTTTTTTTATGCTTACTGAGCTTTTAACACCTTGGTAAAGAAATTGTTCCCAACGCCAAGTTTGCAAAGATATTCCCCCAGAATATCCCCCTCTTCTATCCTCAGCTTCCGAGGCTGAGCCAGGCCAGCCGGTGTTGCTCCTGTTTGCGGCCGGGGAGTCCCAGCCCAAGTTAGAGTCTTCTCTCTTTTGTAGGTTCTAGAAACTCTGAGAAGGGCCCTAAATGGTGGGCCCTCGATTAAGGGGTTTCAGAAGGCAGGAGCCCCAAGGACGCCTTCCTTTGCGAAGCCTCTTGGGTTCCAGGGAACTGCTCTCTGTGGCCACCTCAAGACGAGGTGATTTTGACAAACATGTGTCACCTGCATGACACTTGTAAGCAGTTATGCCATGGCCATAAATCTGGGCTTGTGCTGCTGAGTGCGATACCGGCTCCTACATGTGGCTGAAGCACTGCCAACAGTGCCTCTGATGGTTTGTCTGGCAGTGGGGGGGTGCCAGGCTGCTTCAGGACACATCGGCTCCCAGTCAGTGGCTGTATGCTATGAAGGTCCCAACGTCGACGGCTTTCTCAGCATCCCACCCTCCCTTCCTAACCTTCCTGGCTCCCACTGGATGTCTCACAATGTGGACACTTTTGCACCCAGTCATGCTTATTGCTCTGAAAAGAAATAAAGCGGGAGGAGTGTGCAGGGAGTGACACAGGCCATTTGTAAGAATGATCTGTGATCTCCGGTTTGTTTAACAAACCTACTGGGTCAGAGCCTGAAGCAAATGGTGGGGAGCTGTGCGGGTATCCGGGAAGAGCATGCCAGTCAGGAGAGCTGCACATGCAAAGGCCCGGAGGTCAGGTTGGGTCTTATGGGTTGGAGGCAGGTGTGTCTGGAGTGCAGTGAGAGGCGCAAAGCTGGGAGCAGGGTGGGAGTAGGGAGCATCGTGTGGGATGGTGAGGCATTTGGCTTTCACCTGGAGTGTCATGGAAAGCGGCTGGAAGGCCCTGGGTAGGTCCAGGAAACCGCAGAGGAGGCCAGATGGCTTAGGCGTAGCCACTCCCGGGCCAACTATACTGTGCTGACTGTAGATCCTAGCTGTAGAGCAGAACCCAGGTAACAGCAAACATGAGGGCCAGGTGACGGTCCCGAGGCCAGCCAGTCCATCTGTCTGCAGCCAGGCCTCTGCCTATAGATCCTGCAGCCTGTGCATCCTGCCCAGAATGCTGGGATGCCGGGATCAGTTAGTTTCTGCTGCGGAATAACCACCCCGAAACGTAGCAGCTTGCACCAACTGTTGACTTAGCTGAGCAGCTAGCTGGTCGGGCAGGTCTTCCAGGCTCCCTCAAGCATGTGTGGTCAATGGCAGGGGTCGGCTCATTGCTGGCCGGCTGTTGGCCGCGGCGACTAGGGGTGGTGGTGAGTAGGCTACATGTGTCCCATTCTTCCAGGAAGCCGTCTGGGCTTCTGCACATGGTGGTGCCAGGGTCCCGAGAGGGTGGGCACGCAAGGCCACGAGGCTCTTTGAGGCCTACGCCTGAAATTGGCACGGCATCATTTCCACCACATTCTGTCGGCCAGAACAAGTCACGGAGCCAAGGCAGATTCAAAGCGGGGGGATCTAGACCCCACCCCTGATGGGAAGAGCTGCCCCATCATAGTGCAAAGGGTACGGAGACAGGGGGGTGGAGGAACAGAGCTGTTTAGGGGTCAACCGCAGTGTCCCGTGTTCTGGAGAGAGGAGCAAGGCAGGAGCCAGGGCCCCAGAACAGTCAGCCATGGCTGTGTCTCTGTCGCCCTGAAGAAACCAGACCCCCAACAATCCAGGACTAGGCAGAGGAAGCTCGGACCATTTGTTCCTTTGTCACCAAATGCCACCTAGCCAGTAGCGATAGACTCAACAGTGCCCATGGAGGTGTCTTTTCTCTGGGATGCTTACACCCAAGGACTGCGGAGATCATATGGAACATCGCACACCTTTGGCACCACCTCTTCCAGGAAGCCCTCCAGGCTTCTTCTGGGCTCTCCCAGGCTCACCCACCTCCCCCCGTCACAGAAGACAGTGTACTTGTGTCCCTCATTGGCGCATGTTTGTGTCAGCCTCCTGAGTCAGAAAGGCCAAGGCCTGAGGATGGGGCTATGTCTCACTCACCCCGAATCCCTACTTCTAGCTGGGAGTGTGCACTGAGGATGAGGCTGGCAAGGTATGGGTATACTGGGGAACTGCATTCAGTGCTGACTCACAGTTGATGTCTGCAAGGGAAGGGGAGGGTCACTGTACCTGGTAGCAAGCCCCAGATGAGCTCGGCCTGGAGCCTGGACAGGGGGTGCTGGGAACGGATGCCGGATGGAGGCGGCAGCCAGAGCTTAGCGGAGCAAGGGCAGAGACCACAGTCCTCTTGCAGACAGAAATGGGTCTCAAGCTCTGGGCGCCAGCACCAAGGCAGGAAGGCAGCCCACAGGAGAGCATGCAGAGAAGCCACTCCGGGTGTTCAAGGCCAGCACTGGGCAGATGGAAAGGCAGGCAGAGCCTGCCAACCCTGAGGAAGAAAGAAACATCAGCCACGTTTGGCTATAGTCAGCTTTGGTTTACTGGAGTGTCCCTTGCCTGAGATCCACTGTACCCAAAATCAATATTATTAGCATTAAAAAAGAGAAGCCAACTAGGATGTAGCAACCCCGAATGCACTGTGGTTCGGTGCCATCACAGGGCAGGAGAAAAATCTTCATCACCTTCTCATGCATACCAGAGACAAGGGAGGGAAGAATGGCGGCGGGGGGTGGGGGGTGCTGCCTTCACGAGGCCTCCAGGAGTGCCTCCCTGGGGCTCATAGTGAGTTAAGCCAGCCAGGCCTGCTAGTGTGCCAGCTCGTCCTGCCCAACTGGCGTCAGCACCATTGCCCCGGGCTGGGCCGGGCCGTCTCCCTTGGGGAGAGAGCTTGAAGCTTTTGCAGTTTGTAGTGGTCTGTTGTATTTAGAAACCCGAGCATCCCAGGGTCATAAATTACCTTGAACTAGTTTGCTAACCCTTGTGACTCGGTGTACAGCGCCTTCTCAGAGGCGGCCAGTTATGTCACGGACTGAGGGAGGCGTGGCCCAGTCCCCGCAGTGAGGCAGCGTGTGCCAGGCCTGGCGTGGATGGTAGCCACCCAGGACCACGGGGACGATGCAGGGAGGTGCCGCAGGTCTGTGCACGGCATTTCTGGGGAAATGCACTCCAGAAGGGAGAAGGGTCTGTGAGTCCATGAAGTGGGATTCTCACTCCCAGCACGTGGTCGTGAGAGCTGTACCACATGGAAGAGGCAGAGCGCACCGTGTAGTTCAGCATTCCTGTTACGTCCCTGCTGGAGGATCAGCTCCTGCTTGCACCTTCCCAGGGATGGGGGCTCATCGCTGCCTGAGACATTGCACACTGACAGGAAGTTAGCTTCCCGCAAATTCCAGCTCCATCATCTGGGTAAATGTTCTGCATCCGTGCTTGCAACGGCCTGGACAGAGTGGGAGGCCGTTGCAAGGCTGCTGGCCAGCTAGGACGGCTCTCCCAGCCTTTCCTCCATTGCCACAGCCCTCTGGTCACAACAGGTGCTAAAGGGCCCATCTGCTTACACATTCCGAGTGTTACCCCTGCACTGCAAGTTCATTGGCCACGGCAATGTTGAGATCAAGAGAAACACGTGTCATTTTCTCATCTCTACAAAGAGCTCCAACCCCCTCCCCGTTGTTGTATTCAGAAAGCAGAGGGGCGACCCACACTTTCTGGGGTCATGGGGAGGAGATTCAGGTGTGAAGGGAGCATCTGCTTGTGATGTGGGATCCAGTTCCAGGATCCCCTGGCGTTCCTTGAAATTTGCTGGAGAAACAGAACCCATTTGATGTTCAAAACCAGGCTTCCAACAGAATGGGACAGCTGAAACGGCCCAAAAATGGACAAACCACATGAAACAGGTTTTGAAGACACTGAATGAACATCAGGCAACAATGGACAGTGATCCCTAAGAGGAGGGAAGTGATCTCTGTGGTGCTCTGAGCATCTTCCTTGGGAAGAGGTCATGACCCAACTTGGCAGGTGGTGGTGTGTGTGTGTGTGTGTGTGTGCACGTGCACATGTGTGTGTGTGTGTGTGTGTGTGTGTGTGTGTGTGTAGTAAGGGAGGGGAGGACAGAGCCTGGAGTCCTCCCTGAGTTAAAGAGGTGGAGCTGAGTGTCTGGAAAGACCAAAGCAGCTAGACCTCACCACAAGTATCAAAGAGGACTGCACGGCATGAAGGGAGTACTCAGGACATCTGCAGAGTTTCTCCCTTGGGTATTCAGTGGAGTGCTGGCTAGGACATGTGTGAGAGAAACTGGGAAATTAACTATCCAAAAGAAGTCGGAGGTAGCAAGTGTCTGCTCTTACCAGCCAGACTAGAAAACCTCATGATGCCTGGGACATTGGCTAAAGTATTCTGAACAGACTTGCCCCAGTGGTAGGAAAGGATTAGCCCTAAGCCAAGCACTGCTGAATTTGACAACCTTAAAAACAAGACACTAAAGGATCAAGTTATTTCCACATAACTTACCATGTCCCAGAACAAAGCTCAAGGTGGTTTAGAGGAATACAAAAATATCCAGCAGGGCGAAATTCACAAAGTCTGACGTCCAGTGAAAAGTTTTATGGCATGGAAACGGGCAAGAAAATATGACCCATATGAGAAGAAAAATTAATCAAACTGGCCCAAAATAAACACTGATGCTAGAATTAGCAGAAATGACCATTAAAATAGTTATTATAACTGCATTCCATATGTTCAACAGGTTGTGTATAAACATGCAAGATTTTTTTTTAACTTGTAAAGATTAAACCCTAATGCAGTCACAAAAAATATTCGAATAATTTTTAAAAAGGGTTAGGAAAAGAAGAAAAATATAACAAGGAACCAATGAGATAGAAAGAAAACAAACAGATATGTCTAATCATTTCAGTATTCATATTAAATGTAAATGGCCTAAATACACTAATTAAAAGGGAGTGATTGTCAGATATGGTGGGGTTTTTTTTAATGTTTATTTTTGAGAGAGAGAGAGAGAGAAAGCAAGCGGGGGGCTGGGGGAGTGGGTAGAAAGAGGGAGACACAGAATCCAAAGCAGGCTCCAGGCTCTGAGCTGTCAGCACAGAGCCCAACCCAGGGCTGGAACCCACAAACTGTGAGATCATGACTTGAACTGAAGTCTGATGCTTAATTGACCAAGCCACCTAGGCACCCCAGATTAGATGTTTTTAAAAAGCAAGAACCATGTACTACCTACAAGAAATACCTTAAATATAAAGATGCAAATATGTTAAAAGTAAAAGGATGGAAAACAGATGTAATAAACCCGGGGCCACCAGAAGGAAGCAGGGCTCATGACTGAGCCAGAGAAGGCTAGGGGAGCCAGGAGCTCCCATAGGAGGTGCACCTGAGAGATCCTCTGCTCATGAGTCAGGGGTGGGGTCACTGCCCATGACATTTGCCAGTTATGCCACCAATGGCAGTCCTACCGGTGCCCTTTCTTGAGTTCTGTGTGTGAGCCCTGTCTACCTCTTCACAGTCTGGGCATCTCCGGTTTGCACAATTGCAATCCACTGTGGCTGTGAGGGGAGGGAGGATGGCAGGTGCCACTAATAGCCCCACTTTACAGAGGAGCCACTGCTCACCACCTGTCAGAGTCCTGTGGGTCTTTATTGAGATCCATAGACTATTCTGGCAGAGCAGGGCCTCAGAAATCATTGAATATGAGCCCCCCTTATAGGCAGAGAAACTGAGGTTCAGGAGTTGAGCACAACTTCCAATGGTTAACATTCTGGAGTCCTAGACTTCCCCGCTTTAGGGGCGCAGTTTGGTGAGCTCATCAAGACCCCTAGAAGCTGCCCTCCCCCAGCAGTCACAGCTTACTAAAGCAACCAGGATGACCTGATCTATAAATGGGGTCCTGACGATCCGCTATCACCACCCTCCCCCTACCCCCACAGGCTGCTCACCCTCACAGCCTCGCAAAGGGGCCATGCACCCTAACGTGAGCCTCCTCGGGGCACAAAAGGGTTGCCAGACTGAGGATTGGAGGGAACCCACACTAAGCAGCTGGATTGGCCTGAGTGGGCAGCATCTCTTGGGCTGCTCTTGTCCAAAAGCTGCCATACCCCGATACAGACAGAAGTGAGCATGCCTGTGTTCCAGCAAAACTTGACTTACAAAAGCAGGCAGCAAGCCAACTTTGGCTCAAGACCCATAGTTGGTCAGCCTTTGTTCTACATATAGCAAGTCCCATGATAACCCAGATTCATCAGCCTGACTCCAGGCCAAGCGGCAGACCTGCTACGGGCCCAGGGCAGAGTAGGGTACTGGGGGGCACAGAACTGGGCCTGGGTTCCATGTTCCGTCATGCACTATAATCCTAGCAACTTGCTTGACGTCTCTGGGCCTCACTGTCCACACCTGAAGGCTGGATCCGGGGTGCAAACTCAGAGCTGCTGGGGTCACATTACCACGTATCAGAGAAAGGCTGGCTGGTGGGGAGACTTGGGCCCATCTAAGGACTCAGCTGGCTTCTCCATTGCCGCCAATCATCGCTGATAGGGACACTGGCCCCCAACATTTCAGAAGTCACAGGCCACGTTTAGATGTGAACCCTCGTGGTTGTATGCTGGCCACTGACTCAGGCCAGCCTGACTTGTGTGGGGCCGACCACACCCACAAGCCGTGTCCCTTTGCGACCCCTCAGCTCAGGGCTTGTCTGCTTTTACTAGGGGACAGAGAAGACTGACTTTCCCAACAGACGCTGTCTTCAGGTTTGAAACGAGTTGCGGGGGGTGGGGGGGGGGAGGCGCAAACATTACAAATAGACTCCCTTGCCTCACCCGTGCGCCTGTGTTCATTTCCACCTGGTAATAACCTTCCAAGGCCTTCCATGTTGAGCTCACATATCTCAGACTTAGCCTGTGCAAAACCTTCTTGGCTGGGTTTTTCTTAATCATTTGCTCAGTGGGTGTATTATTTGACATGTAATTGTCTTCCTGGGAGATTAACTTTCAGGGCCCTGAATGGTCTTTATTAAAATAAAGAGAGCGGTAAATTCCAGCCCTGTCCCATGGGGCATGCAGGAGACCCAGCACACCTCATACTGGGTGCGCGCGTGAAGACGTTCCTCTCAGTGGGAAAGGGTCACCAGCCTGCACGTTCTCCAAGCCCTCCTCCTTCATTAGACTGACGCTGAAGGAGTGAAGGAGCTCCTGGTGGATCCGAGGAGTTGGGATGCTGCTGCCCCCTGGAGGGCCCAGAGCCTGGTGTCGCGGTGAGGAGGATGTGGATTCGGGTCCTAACCTATCCAGCAATGAGGCCATGTGACCTCGGCAAGGTCCACCACTCTCTGAGCTCCAGGGTCCTGGGCAGCAAAGTGAAGCCGCTGGTGGGGACCTAGTGGAAATACTCTTCCTGGGAGTCTGTGCTGAGCTCCAGCTTTGAGGGCACTGGTTATCCTGCAGGGCACAGTTAGCGGTCTGCGACCCACATGCTGCCTTATCCCTGTGTGTCTCCTGAGTGTGCAGCTCTGTTCAGCTCCTGGTTCCCCTCCCCGGCCCCTCTATGCATTCATTCATTGTCTCTTTCCTTCCTTCCTTCTCACACTCAGTCCATTCTCCACTGGACAGCCAGAGGGATCCCGATAAAAGCTAGGTCAGTGCCAGCCCCTCAGCCCCCTACCATGGGCTCCCTCCTCACGCACAGTGAGAAACAGCGTCCTCCCCATAACCCTCATGGTCCTGATCATCTGCCCCATCATCCTTCTGCCCTCATCTCTTCCTGCGGTCACTGGCTGGGTTCCAGGCACACTCCTGCCCCAGGGCCTTTGCACTGGCAATGCCTTCTGCCTGGCTCACTCTTCCCCCCGGACACCTGCGTGGCGCCCTCACCATCAAGTCTTTACATGGTTTCATCTCCTGGGGGCCTTCCCTGACCAGCCTGTTTGTACTTGCAACATTAACCCCTTCCCCTGAGAGGGTATTTCTATCCACGGTGCACATCACCGTGTGCCAGATTTGGTTTGCTGCCATTCCCCTCACTGGAAAGCGGACATCCTGCAGGCAGGCCTGACCCAGGGCAGGTGCTAGGAGCTCTTGCCTGCCTCTGGCAGACCTGGATTATTTCCACCCAGCCTTGAGGGATGTGGTCTTTAGTTTGGATGGAGGGCCCATTTCAGTCTCCTGCTGCCTTAGCAGTGCCCTGAGCCCGGGGTAAGTTCTGGAGGGCTGCACAACGCCCAGCTCACCCGGCAGCCCCTGGTCCGTTCCCTCCATTGTCAGAGCCAGGAATTCCGCAGCCTGGCCCAGTGCCCAGCCCCTGCGATGCTCCGCTGATTCAGCGGAGGGGAGCACCTACTTCCTGTGGGCCAGGGACTCCTAGCCCCGTTCTTTCCCTTTTGCTCTTTGTAGATCGCACAGCCCCAAAGCAGGCCCCAAGCCTATCATCCTCCAGAGACAAAAACAGCCGGTTTGTGCCTCCCTGGCCACCCCTGCTTGTCCACTCAGGACTGGCCTTGGCCCTGTTGTGCCCTGGCTGCCCAGGACCTTGACAGGTGGCATCTCAGAGCACATCAGCTTACGGGTGCACAGCTCTGCATAGGGCCTTGGTCCCTGGGGCAGCGAGCACCTTATCCCTACAGGTGCCAGGAGGGTCCATGCAGAGTAGGGTGGTTCATTCAAGTCGTGTCATGCGTCCATATGTCTGTCTGTCCTTTCAGTAAATAGTCACCAAGCAGCTGTTCTCTGCCTGGCCCTGCTGTGTATGCTGGGAACAGGATGAAGCCCTGTCCCGATGGGGCCGGCCTCCCCTCTCCAAGCCTTAGTGCCCTCCTGTGTCAAATGAGAATAATAACATTGGCTTCCCAGGAGGCTGTGAGGAGTACATGAGACAGATATAGAACAGCATCAACAAATGTTTTCTGTCAAGGGCCAGACAGGAAATATTTTAGGCTCTGTGGGCCATACAGTCTGTCATCACCACTCAATTCTGCAGATGCCCCAGCCATTGACGACATGTCAACGGTGGGTGTGTGGCTGCATTCCAGTGAGACCTTAGGAAAACAGCCGGTGGGCCAGATGTGGCCTGGGGGCCGTGGCCTGCTGGCCTCTGGCGCAGAGTGTCTGGGATGGGCGCAGAAGGGACAGCTGCTGCTCTAATCATGGCTGATGATGATGGTGGTGATGCTGTCCTCCTCTGGGACCCAGGACTACAGGAAAGTTGCGGTCTGGGGTTGCAGAGTGCTGGGGGCAAAGCAGGCACGAAGTGAGTGAGATTTCAACAGCACCGCGTTCTGCTTCCATCTGTTTAAGCCTCATTTAGTCTGTCTGGGTTTCCCTGGAGCCGCATTTAATCCCTAACAGGGCAGGGTAAGTTCTGGGAGAAGGGAGAGCTAGCACTTAACTCATGGCCGAGGTCGGCCGGGAGGCCCCACAGAGGCGTCCGATCTCACCCTGCCTGGTGCCACCACTTTGAAGCAAGCCTGGGCTGTGCCCTCGGGGGCAGCTGAGTGCAGGCAGGGGCCCGGCAGTTCTCATGCGTCCTGCTTTATTGCCCGAGAGACTCCTCCGCTGGCACTGTCTTTTTCCCTGGTGCTCCGAGATCCCTCTGCTCATTGCTCTATGCAACCCCGTCTCAGATTGTGTTCTAAATTCTTCTTAATTAAATGTTTGCCTCCTCCCTCTAGACTATGAGCAGCTCCTCCTTCGGGAAGGGAAGAGGAAGAATTAACATTAATTGAATGTGTGCCACATGGAGGCCTTGGGGACGAGGAGTTCAAGGAGACCAGAGAGGTCACATGCCTGCCCAAGGGCACACAGATTAAGAGCCACAGAGCTGGGATCTGGAGTTGGGACCCTCCCTTGCTCCATCGCCCTGCGTGCGCTCTGTCTCATCCTGACAGGAGAGGCCAGGCATGAGGAACACAAGTTGAAGTCAGAGAGGCTGGGGCTGAGAATGCCTGCTCCCACCAAGCGTCAGGTTGCTCATCTGTAAATGGGACACAGCGACGGTCACCACCTCTCAGAGTGATCCTAAGGATCCAGTGAGGTCTGGAGGGAGGGAGGAAGAGGGACAGAGAGTCCTCACCCTGTCTCTTGGGGCCTGAAGGTCACTACCGCTGGAGACTGCCCAGTCAGCCCCATGCACACCCTTCTCCCTGAGCTGGAGTGTTAGCGGCAGGCCCTTGTGCGTTACATCCTCACACTGTCCCTGTGCCAAAGGAGTGCCTTCCAAAGAGCATGCCCCCGTGGCCAAAAAGAGTTCTGAAAGCCTTCCTAGGAAAGTGGGGAGCAGGAAGGGGTCTGCCCTTTGCCCCTACCCGAGTCATTGACCGGTTCCCAGGTGGGCCCACAGAGAACCCAGGAAATGGTACGTAGCTCACAAGGTGGGGTGTGATGGCCTTCTGTGCTGACAGAGAGGCCAACAGAAATGCTGTGCTGTGCTGTGCTGTGCTGTGCTGGGAAAAGCAAAGCCCGCGCCACGTTGGAAAATCAGGGTTCCAACCCACTCTTTTTTTTTTTTATTAATGTTTATTCAGTTTTTGAGAGACAGAGAGTGAGTGCGGAGGGGCAGAGAGAGAGGGGGAGACACGGAATCCAAAGCAGGCTCCAGGCTCCCAGCCGTCAGCACAGAGCCCGACACGGGGCTCGAACCCACAGACCGCAAGATCGTGACCTGAGCCGAAGTCGGACGCAAACAGACGGAGCCACCCAGGCACCCCCCAACCCACCCTTAATCCTGGCACCCCATAATCAGCCTCATCGTCGTCCAGCGTGATCAGTATCCCTACCACCGCCCTCATCCTGTGCCCGTCGGAAGCCAGACTGCCCCACGTGCACTGTGTGAGGGTCCAGTTCTCTGGGTCCCTTTCAAAGGATGGGGTTGGAGGGACCAAACAATGTGCTCACGTGGGGAGGTGCTTTTTATTTTCCATTTCCTTTTTAAAATCTACATAACATAATATTCGCCATTTTAACCATTAGTGTGAGGTGGAGTGGCATAAGTAACCGTCCCCACCATCCACCTCCGGAACTTTTCCATCTCCCCAAACTGAAACCCTGTCCACATTAAACACGATCTCCCCAGGCTTCTCCCCCGCCGCCCCCCGCCGCCCCCCGCCACCCCGGTGCCTGCAGCCACCATTCTGCTTTCTGTCTCTGAGTTTGATGACTCTAGGGACCTCATGCGAGTGAAGTCATGCAGTGTTTGTCCTTTTGTGACGGGTTTATTTCACTTCGCATAATGTCCTCAACGTTCATCCACATCGCAGCATGTGTTGGAACTTCCTTCTTTTTTTTTTTTTTCAACGTTTATTTATTTTGGGGACAGAGAGAGACAGAGCATGAACGGGGGAGGGGCAGAGAGAGAGGGAGACACAGAATCGGAAACAGGCTCCAGGCTCCGAGCCATCAGCCCAGAGCCCGACGCGGGGCTCGAACTCCCGGACCGCGAGATCGTGACCTGGCTGAAGTCGGACGCTTAACCGACTGCGCCACCCAGGCGCCCCCGAACTTCCTTCTTTTTTAGGGCTGCGTGATACTCTATCGTATGGCTCGGTCACGTTTTGTTCTCTCCGTTCATCCATCGTTGGACACTTGACTCGTTTCTGCCTTTCAGCCACTGTGAATCACGGTGCTCTGAGCGTGGTGTAGAGATGTCTCTTTGAGACGCTGCTTTCCATTCTTCCGGGTACCTGCCCGCAAGTGGAATTGCTGGATTGTAATGATAATTCCATAGTAAGTTTTTCGAGGAACCGCCCTACTGTTTCCCACAGCTGCTGCCCCAGGTTACGTTCCACCAGCAGTGCACGCATTTCCCCCACATCTTGCCCAGTGCTGTTCTGGGTTTTGGTAACCGCCATCGACTGGGTGCGAAGTGGTATCTCATTGTGGTTTTGGTTTGCAATTGCCTAAGTTGAGCATCTTTTCGTGTGCATTCCGGTCGTGTGTATCCGTTCAAGCCCTTCATACGTTTTTTTCATTGTGTTGTTTTTTTTTTTCTTGTTGAGTTTTAACAGCTCTTTATTCTGGATCTCAATCCCTTACCAAATTCATAATTTACCAATATTACCTCTCATTCCGTGGGTTTTCTTCTCGCTCTGTCGACGCGTCCCCTTATATACAGAAGTTTGTACTTTTGGTGAATTCCGGTGTAGCTGTTTTTTTCCCTTGGGTCCTGTGTATGTTTTGTCTCTGACTGCTTTAGTATTATATCCAAAAAAGTAATAATTGCCACACCCTGGTGTCATAAAGTGTCATAAAGCTTTCTGTATGTTTCTTTCTAAGATTTTTATAGTTTCAGTTCTAATGTTTAGGTCTTTGATCTGTTTGAATTAATTTTTTATATGGTGTGAAGTTTGGATCTGACTTTATTCTTCTGCACGTGGAATCCAGTTTCCATGACCCCATTCGTTGAACACTGACCTTTCACCCTGGAGTGGTCTTGGCCCCCTTGTCTCAGACCCTTTTGACCATGTATGTGAGGGTTTATTTCTGGGATCTCTGTTCTATGCTGTGTTTGTAAAGTTTTATTGGAACATGGCCACACCGTTCACTTATGTATTGTCTACAGCTGCTTTGGAGAGAAAACAGAGTCAGAGTAGCTGTGACAGAGAAAGTCAGGCTCTGGGGGCAGCTGGGTGGCTCAGTCGGTTAAGCATCTGACTCTTGATTTTGGCTCAGGTCGTGATCTCTTAGTTTCGTGGGTTCAGACCCAGCATTGGCTCTGTGCAGAACCAGCTTGGGATTTTCTCTGCCCCTCCCCTACTCATGCTGTCTCTCTCTCTCTCTCTCTCTCTCTCTCTCTGTCTCTTTCTCTCAAAATAAATAAATAGACTTTAAAAAAAAGAAAAAAAGAAAGAAAAGAAAGAACATTAGACTGCCAAAGGCAATAGTACCGTCTGGCAATATGGTCCAGTCTCCTCTGCCTGCATGGCTCTGGGACGTGAGCTCCCTGGATGGCTTCTTCCATTTTCCCCTGGCAGGCAGTGCAAGGTTCACCACCTAGTAGGTGCTCCACCACCTAGTAGGTGCTCTGCCAGTGGTGTGGGTTTGTTGCCTTCTGTTGACCGGGAGGATTTTCAATGGCCTCTGCCTTGGTACACTTCTAGACACATAGTGGCAAAGACGTTAAAGTACTACAGGACCTCTCATTCATTCCCTAGGGGCCCTTCGTTTTTTCCCTGGTGGCCCCTCCTTCACGCCTCAGGACTTCTCCTTCCCTATCGATTTGGCTAGAGGAGAAACTGAGATGCATAGTTGAACTATTTCACAGCATCCTGGAGGCTCCCTGCTGCACCAGATGTTAACCTTTTAGTTGCTGAATTTGGGGAAAGTGGGGAGCAGTTCCAGGCAGGCAGCCAGGCAGTGGGAGGGGCTCAAGGCAACTTACCAACCAGACAAGGGTGTTTTACTGGTTAACAGTACCGTGAATAGCACTGAGGCGAAGGCCTAGAGCAGGCCATGGTCCATGGGCAGTGCCCACTCCAGACGCCTGGCCCCGGCCACTTGTTGGGGCCACAGATGCAGTCACAGGGGCCAATGTGTTCTGACAGCCTCCAGTCCAGGTGCTGGAGTGTTCCACTCCCCAGCGCCTCTGCTGGCGAGACAATGCATTACCACCCCTGCTTTACAGATGAGGAAATATGTTCAGAGATTTATCTGAGGTCACAGAGGGAATGGGGACACCCCCCCGGGGACGTCTTGGGGGTCCAGACCCCTGAGGGACACTGTGACTCAACCCCATTTCTGGCAAGACTCCCATCCTGAAATAGGGCCTTGCCGAGCACCCGGACAGGTAGAATGTCCTGGAGCAAGAAGGGAGAGGACTTGGCCACGGGAACAAGAGAGGGGGTGCAGCGGGGATGGGGGAGGGGAACAGGCTAAGCCAGGCCAGGCCCACATAGGCAGCAACCGGACGGTCTGAGCATTTCATTGCCCACTCAGCCATGGCACACCCCAGCTCAAAGATCATCTCTTCTGGCTCCCTTTAAACAATAGAAAGAAATCCAAACCTCCTGGCCTTCAAAGGCCTCACCCGAGCTGTCCAGAGCCATCAGCCCACCTGCCCAGCACCCTCAGGGCTCACCCACACCCCCACCCTGCCCCCCTACCCCACTAGCTGAAATACCACCTTCTCTCCAAATCTCCCCGGTGCTTGGCCCTCCTCTTTGGCGCTCCACCATCTCTTCCGGGTCACACGGTCTGAAATTTTTTATTTTCAAAATGTCAAACCCATGGAAAAACTGAACAACAACATGATAAGTCCTCCTATAGAACTTTGCCTGGGTTCCCCAACTGTCAGCATCTCCTGTGAGTGGCCACTGCATCCCTCCCTGGGAATACACACCAGTCTACATCTTTTGTCAACCTGCAGGCTGTAGATGCTGTGACAGCACCCCCCCCCCCAACACCCGAGCACAGGGCTGCCGTCCTGGGGAACCTCACCTAGGAAAAATGACACTAACTCAGTAACTTCATCCGCAGCGTTCAGGTTCAAAAAACAACACAGGAAGTCATCCTCTAGATGACCAATTAAAGCTGTAACGGTGCTGACGTGCCTTTTGGCCAGTGTTCCCAGCCCAACGGGCTCCTGCTGACTCTGTTTGAGGTGTATCCTGGCAGAACTGTTTTGTGCATCGTCAGGTACACACGGGCACAAAGCTGGTGGTGCTCTGCATACGTCTTCCTCTCTCATAAGTAGAATTACACTGCATGCATAATGTTTTGCAACTGCCTTTGTACTCCCGGAACTTTTCCACATGTCATCCTGTGACCTGCAGCTTAGGGTGTCCCTCAGCATATCTTTGCCAGTCCCCCACGGAAGCTCACGTCCAGCTTGCTTTCCTTTTATTTGACCAGCCCTCGCCACATCGGCAGCGTGGCCGGCTCCCCAGGGAGCCCCCTTGCTGCCAGCAGCCACCCCCCCATCCTGCAGGAGACCCTAAAACTCCCAGAGTGTTGAGGTCTCGTGGCCTCGCCACCACAGCCCCCAGGCCGAGGACAGCGTCCAGCTCCGTAAACAGCACCAAAAGGCAACGTTTGAAGGATCCTCGTTCCGCACCGCGCTCTCCTCTGGGTGCCGCGCCTGCTGGTATTTCTGTAATCCTCCCACACCCTCCGAGGTAGGCAAGCATTACATTCACTTCACAGATGCACACGCCAAAGCCCAAAGAGGTCACCGAGGTGGTCAGTGTCACAAGGCAGTAAGTGAGGTTGGCTCTAGGGTCTGTGCATTTAACTACTGCCCCTTCGATGTGAAACCAGCTCAACTGAATTGAACCCACCCACCCCAGCAACCAGCTTCAGTGTTTGTCCTGTCGCTACTAGCCCCTGCCTTCTTGCCTCACCCCCAGACCCAGGCAAAGGGGCAGCCCACCGGGATACGTGTCTGCCTCCATCGCCTCCTCCAAGCTGTGTGACCAAAGCTGGCTACTCGCCGTCTCTGAGCCTCGGTTTTCTCACCGTGAGTGGGGCTGGCAGTGGGAGACCCTGTTGTGGAGGCTGACCTTGGGCAGCACCCCACCGCTCCGGGTGAACAGTCAGCAGCCTGATAAGAGGGCGTTCCCTCCCCCAGAGAGCCCTGTGGGGCCCAGCTGCCTGCCCCCCAGTGACTGATGTTCAGCTGCTGCGGCCCGAAGCCAGAGCAAGTTTATGATGCTCTAGCTGGTTTTTAATCACAGCAAGATGAGAATTTGGCAGATTCAGACACCGATTCGTGCGACAAACATTGTCTGGTGTCTCATTTGTCTTTCTCTGGCTTCAGTGGTGATGCAGGGGGTGGGGCTTCCACTCTGGGGAGCACCCCCCTCGAAGTCCCTCAGGCCTCTTCCATCTGCCCATGCCTCCCGAGCACCAGCTCCAGCCTTGAGGGAGAGGGACGCAGGCACTGGCCTGGAAGGGATCTCGGAAGCCCCTGCCAGGAGGCTCCCTCCGTCTGAGCGTCACTGCATGCCTGGCACAGCCCACCTTCTGCTGGGTTGACTGTCTGGCCCGCCCCCCGGGGGTGTCACTGCCTAAGAAGCTCTGTATCTGCGATGGCAGATGCTCAGAGGTGTCCAGATCTCCTCCACTCAAGCGTCGCCTCCTCACGGAAGTCCTCCCTGACCACCGTAGACAGACTGTTCCCTTCATGGCTCTCAGGGCTGGGGCAGAGTTTTCCCCACTCTGTCTGTCAGTTGTCTGTCTGACCACTGACAGTGGTCACCATCACCTGCATGGCACTTGACCCATGCTGGGGACCCTGATAGGACATTTACGGGTGTAAACAGTCCCGACAGCCTCACTTTTCGGACGGGACACAGAGAAATTCAGGAGTTGCCCCAGGCCACACAGCTCAGAAAGAGCCAGACCAGCTGGTAACGTGTGGGCATTCCTGGTCTGTGCCGCACTCCTCGGGGGGCGAGGACCCTGGTGGGCACTCCATTGGCATTTGTGAACTGTTGCCCTGGCAAATGCTGGTCCACGTGCTGGGGGCCTGGGAGGAAGCTGTCAACTCTGTGCATCATGGACACAAGAAAGAGACGGGGGGGGGGGGACAGCAGAAGAGGGATGGCATGTCAGCTTTGCCACAGAGGCTGAGTAAGAGTCCATCTGGCAGATGGGCGGAAGGAAGGGCAGCCCAGGCAGGGGGAACAACATTTGCAAAGCACGGCAAGTGCAGGAAGCCGCGATGAGAGTGGAGGGCCACCCATGTGCAAAGCATAAAGGTTGGGGAACGTGGCAAAAACAAAATCACTCCGTGTACTAGACAGCTCAGGCTGATATGACAAACCACCACAAGCTGGGGGCGTAAGCAACACACATTTATTTCTCGCAGTTCTGGAGGCTTGGGGGTCCAAGGTGAGGGGGGTCGGTGAGTTCAGTTTCCGGTGAGTTCTCTTTCTGGCTTGCACGTAGCCGCTTCTTGCTGTGCCCTCACGTGCCTGAGAGAGGAGCGGGGTCGTCGGTCTCTCTTTCTCTTCTTGTAAGGACTCTAATCCCATGGGGGCTCCACCCACATGGCTTCATCTAAGCCTGTTTACCTCCAAATACCATCATATTGGGGTTAGGGTTTCAACATATGAATTGTGGGGGACACAAACATCCAGTCCATAACACGCGGCTGTATTAAGCAGAAAGAGTTGTAATACAGGGGGTCAGGAGCCTGCCGACATCACCAGAAAGTCTGGAGGTACAGGCCCTCAGGAACCAGCCCAGAGCAGCACTGCAGAACTGGCCCGGATCAGCCTCTGCCACAGTCACGAAGGTGGGGGGTCAAGAGGCTGGCGCTGGGCCCCCAGATGCTGCTGGAGGAAAAGCCAGACCCTCCTCCCAGACACAGGAGATGAGGCATAAGAGCAGGGAAGGGCCTGGGCTGCGGAAGCGGGGCGGGCAGCGGGGCATATTGACCCATGACTATGCGAGGTCCCTGAAAAGCCCAGGGAAGGACATCCCAAGCCCTCGCTGCAGGGAATGAGCTCTCCAGCCTCTGCAAGGCAGGCAGGAAGTTGGTGTGGATGCTCTCCCTCTCCAGCACACCTCCCTGGGTGGTGGGGGCCCCAGGTTGCTTTTTCCTTACGTGCTTCCTGGGCTCTGCGGTCCCCTCTGACACTTCTCTGCTTAGGGATGACAGCTGAGCGGGTAATTCCCCCCAGCCATCCTCATTGTTCACTGCAGGGCCAGCTGGCTGTTCCCTGGGTAAGCTCTTTAAGACGATTCATTTGCATCTCCCTTTAACCGGTGCCCCGCCCCACCCAGTGTCAATCTCCAAACCCACTGCTGTAGAAGCAGAGCATAAATCTGTAAGGCTTCTGCAGCATGTCCCAGACGCTCGGCAGTCCGGGAAGTGCCTATGGCTGGGCTATCAGGCAGCTTTTCGGGTTCAAGAGACAGAAAGAGCTTTGGCCAAAATCATCCCAAGAGGATTAGAGGTGGGGTGAGGGTCAGGGCGGCCTAGTGCAAGCAGGAGCCAGGCCAGCACGACGGGGGCTCAGGAGAGGAACTGGCAAACAGGCGTGTTGCCTCTGTTGGAATAACTCAGCCACAGGTGGAGGCGTTTTCCAGGTGACAAAATATTCCAAACCTCGGGAAAATAAAAAGAGCCTAGGGGCACCTCTGTGGCTCAGTCAGTTAAGTGTCCGACGCTTGATTTCGGCTCAGGTCATGATTTCGTGGTTCGTGAGATCGAGCCCCACATCGGGCTCTGTGCTGCCAGCACGGAGCCTGCTTGGGATTCCCTCTCTCCCTCTCTCGCTGCCCCTCCCCAGCTCACACACACACACACACACACACTCTCTCTCTCTCTCTCTTTTTCTCTCTCTCTCAAAAATAAATAACCATTAAAAAAAAACTAAAAGACAAGAGCTTATACTTACATGGCACTGCCCGTGTGCCCAGAATCATTCTAAGACACTGAATGAACCCACCCACCATCCAGATTAGCTGGCATTTATTTTATTTTATTTTATTTTATTTTATTTTATTTTATTTTATTTTATTTTATTAAAAAAAATTTTTTTTAATGTTTATTTTTGAGAGAGAGAGACAGAGACAGAGCAGGAGTGGGAGAGGGGAAGAGAGAGAGGGAGACACAGAATCTGAAACAGGCTCCAGGCTCCGAGCTGTCAGCGCAGAGCGTGACGCGGGGCTTGAACCCACGAACCGCGAAATCATGACCTGAGCTGAAGTCTCACACTCAACCAACTGAGCCACCCAGGCGCCGCAGAACAGCTGGCATTTATATTGTGCCACAAAAGGGGGGCAGGGAGAGGAAGCTAGTACTCTGGGGCTGCCCCGGCCCCTGCCAGGGTGGACGGTCCCTCACACATGTATGTGCGTTGGCCACAGAGTCCCCGTGCATTGGAGGACCGTGGTAGACTGTGTCTGTACCCTACGCCCCTGCAACCCACGGCCTGGACATGCCCTTCCACAGTTGCTGTCGAGAGGTCTATATCCATGATCAGAGAGCCCCAGAGGGACATGTTGGCCCTGTGACCCCTGAACTTGGAGGAGGCCACACCCTCCCGACCTGTGTCCTGTCCATTGTCACTCACATTGACCTTCCAGACGTTTCCCGACTCGGGGGCTATCACCTGCCGGCTCCTCTGCCTCAACCCCAGCAGAGGGGCTGTGTGGTCCAGAAGTTACCGTTTCATTTGTGGGCTTTGCACGAATTCTATCAGACGGCACTTACCTATTTAGCACCGTGCCCTGTTTGGATCCCTGTGGTGTTTTCAAGCTTTGGCCGCGCTAAGAACGCCTGGAGAGCCTACACGCACAGGCAAAGGTGTGTCCCATGGCTTCTCGACCTTGCAGCCATTCGGCTCAGGATTCTAAACTCAGAGGGCTATGTGTCCACCCTGAGCTGGTCAGGGAGGCTCCCACCGAAGGCTGAGTCAGCAGAGGAGTGAGGACATTCCCTCAGAAGGGGAGTGTTTGCAGGAGGGGAGATGGCTGTGCGTGGCTGCCTGGTAACACAGGGAACACGCTCATCACAGCCTGGGGACTGCAGACCGGAGGGCGGTGTGGGCATTTGTAACGAAGGGGCCCCTGAAGTGTCCACAATTCTGACCCGTAATTCTGCCTCTTGCAATGCTCCTGAAGGATCTGCTCGTCGACGGAAACGAGGAAACGGCTGACAACATAGCTCCCGCAACTCCAAGTGTCAGCAAGAACACTGCTCTCTGAAAATAGGGGTGTCCATTCATGATTTACATCCCAGCCACATACTGGTGTTGAAGGGAGTGATTAAAACGGAGAACGCCTGGGTGGCTCAGTCGGTTGACATTGACTCTTGGTTCTGCGTCAGGTCGTGATCCCAGTAGCGCAAGATCGAAGCCCCACATTGGGGCTCCACGCTAAATGTGGAGCCTGCTTAAGAGTCTCTCCGTCTCTTCCTCTGCCCCTCCCTGGCTCCTGCTGTCTCTCTCTCTCTCTCTCTCTCTGTGTCTCTCTCTCAAAAAACAAAAGTAGAGTTTTTAAAACATGAGGCAGAAGGATGCTCATGAAACAGAGGTCACAAAAAAGCTAACACAACATGCCTTGAAAAAACGACCAGTAGAAAATTCACAAAAAGGCCGAGTGGTTCATTCCAGGTGGTGAGATCATGGGTGACTTTCGTTTCGTTTGTACCGTGCTGTGATTTTCTAGGTTTTTAGAATTTAAAGGCTGTAAGGTATCAGTGGCAGCATGAGGGGCTGGTCCCCTGGGCTCACTGGGTGAAGGACCCGGGAGCTTGGCTGCAGGCTGTGACAGGCCAGGCAGCCACACAGCGTGGGGAGGTACGGGTCCCTCGCGTGTCTTGCTGAGCCACATTCTGAGGCCAGCTGGCAGCGAGCCAAGGGCTCCATCATCTCGTCCGTGGCCACGGGGGCTTACCTGGAGTGACAGACCCAGCGGCTCAAAGTTCTGGGAGATCAGGCAGTCAGAGGCAGAGTCCTAGACCTTGAGTGGAGGTCCTGGCAAAACCATACTGTTAAGAAAGCACTGACCACCCTGAGGCCATATTTGGGGTTCCCTCTTGATGTTGGGCAATGCTTCCTCTTGGAACGTGAGTAATGGAACCCGCTTTGGTCCTAATCCTGTGATATCTGTCACCTACCCGCTGTGCGGCCTTTGGTGAGGCACTTGACCTCTCGGAGCCTGTTTAGTTCCTTCGTGCATAAAATGGAGACAGTAAGTCTCACCTGAACTGAATCCTGGGAAGATTAAACAAGTAGGAAGCATCTAACTGCCGCTGCCTTTACTGATCTGAATGATTCCTAGAGGGCCTGGACTTTGCCATTAGAGTGGGAAATGGTGTTGCTTTTCTCTAGCCACTGACCTGATCAGCCCTGGCTCATCTTTCTTCTGGCTCCTGGATGACCTCTGGGGTCACACGGAGGCCCCGAGGCCTCTGTTCCCTGGTGGTCACCTGAGCCAAGCCACACCTTCTTCACATCGAAAATGACAAAAGCAGCGAGGAGTGGCCGGGGATCTGCCAGCTTTGTGGCATCTCACATGTTCACTGTTGCTTTGGGCTGGCATTTCATTAAGATGTAAGTCTTCCCATAAAACCACCCGACTCTTCAACTATTTTCATCATTTCTGCTAACTCCGCACGGCTGGTTAGCTTTAATGGGCCACGGAGCTGGCATTGGACATCTCTTCTCAAGCAGATCTGAGATGATGTATTTGGGAGAAGTGGAGGCACACGTAGGATTGTGAGGGTGTGAACTCCAAGGCCTCGAACTTCCATAATGGCGGTTCCCCCCACCCCCCGACGTCTGTTCGGTCACTGGTTTTATGAATGTGTTTGGAGTGCGTACTCGGGGCCCAGCCACGCTCCATGAGAGTGAGAAGGGGACGTCATCTGATGCGGATGAATCGGGGGCCCATGGGCCGTAGCCCCCTGTAGGAGGCACCAGGCAGTGCAGATCCGTGCATTCTCCCCCAACACCCACTCATGTGCTCACAGCGGGTTAGCCCGCTGTGCCACAGGGAAGCAGCGTTGCCCCAGGGTTAAGGGCATGGCGTGGTGAAGGCTGAATTCCCTGCCCAACTCCTGCTGCTGTGTGACTTTGGGCACATTACTTGGCCTCATTCACCGGCACAATTTCGTGGAGCTGTGCTCAGGATTAAATGCGTAAAGAGCTCAGAACCATACTTGGCATACAGCAAGCGCTAAAGAAAAAATGGAGGCTGATTACCCCAGGCCAGATGCTGGGTTCCAAAATAAGAAGGGTCCTGTGCCCCAGGAGGTGGCATGGGGGTGGGGAGCTGGGGAGGCAGACACATGATGCAGAGTCACAGTGGAGGTAGGGTAGTGGGGGGAGGTGACAGGGTGGGTCACAATGGGGTGTGGGCAGCGGGAGCCCCGGGGGTGGGTCACAATGGGGTGTGGGCAGCGGAGGCCCCGGGGGTGGGACACAATGGGGTGTGGGGAGCGGGGGCCCCGGGGGTGGGTCACAATGGGGTATGGGCAGCAGGAGCCCGGGGGGTGGGTCACAATGGCGTGTGGGCAGCGGGGGCCCCGGGGGTGGGTCACAATGGGGTGTGGGCAGCGGGGTCGCCGGGGGTGGGTCACAATGGCGTGTGGGCAATGGGAGCCCCGGGTCCCCTTGCAGGGACTGCCCACCTGGTGGGGAAGGAATGAGCTGGGTGGAAACACTCTGGATATCACCCTCTCTTTCCTGTGCACCCACTGGGGACCAGACCTCAGCCGGTGGATGTCCCAGCTCTCCCTCCCCCACCCTCCCCCCTGCTGTCCCCCTCCTCCCTTCTGCCCTGGCTCCGGACTCACCTGCTCTCACTGGCCACAGGTGCAGGGTCCATCATGGCCCCCTTCCCTTCATGTCTCACTTTGGCCACCTCCAGAAGCTGACTTGGATGACCACGCATAGCAGGCTCTTTTTGCCCAGAGGTTGGGTCAACAGTAATCCACTCATCTCACTGGAAAGTCTTAAGACACCACATAAAACCCAATCATGGCTCTGTGCCCTCTGTATACATGACACAGAACCCCAGTATAACAGACTGGTGAGCAAGGAGGTGGGGTGAGATCAGAGGGTCCCTAGTAATGGCCCCCGAGTTGTAACTACTGAGAGGCTTGTCACCTCTGGGTCCCCCAGGAGATTCACTCCTCTCTCCCCTTCATCCCCGACCAGAAACACTCCAGATTTGGGCCAGCAGACTGCTTGACTGTACTGTGTTTTAAAGGACAAGGAGTGCATAATTCACTCATTTGTTCACTCAACAAACACGTTTACATGATGGTATATATGGTGGAGGTTCCATGGGGCACAGGACCCAGTTCCTGCCCTTGAGAGCTGAGGCCACCGGGAATAGGTAAGGGAGCGTGGAGTGCAGTTCCAGAGTCAGGTTCAGATCGCAGCTCTACCGCTGACTCACCGTGTGACCTTGGGGAAGTCACTTAACCTCTCGGGGCCTCAGTCTTCCCCCCTATAAAATGCATACACTAGTGATGCCCGCCTCGAGGACAGCTGTGAAATTGAAATAAGGTCATTTAGAGAAGCTCTGGGAACACTGCCCAGGGCAAAGTGCGGCAAGTATTTACTGCTCATTTAGCGGCCATTACTGAGCACCTACTGTGTGCCAGGCACCAGGGATGCAGCAGTGATGGAGACACTGATGGGGTGCTAGGCCCCGGAGGGGTAGACAGGTGAGCAGTGCGGAATACCCAGGAGACCCCAGGTGTGGGAAAGCAGAGGCTCCTGGGGATCACACTCCCTCCACCTTGTCCTGCCCTGAACCTACAGCTGCTGGCCCCTCCTGCTCACCTGCCAGCCAGACCCCATTGTCCTGCGGCATCTGGGGAGCGCTTTGCCAATTGCCTGCCTCAAAGGTGCACTTGTCCTAGCTCTTGCCAGCTGGGGGGCCTCAGGACACTGCCTTGGCCTCTCATCACGTGCTTTGTTTCTGTGAGGGAGGACCCAGCCCCTTCCACGGGGGTTCAGCGAGGAGCAGGGGACAGAGTGGATGGCATCCAGCCAGCAGGGTCAGCTCCTGCGGTGACCGGGAAGCAGCTGGTCAGCTTTAAACACACCTGCAGCTCCCCTGTGGCTCGTGGAGCCTCGTGGTCTGTGGTTTGCAGAGGTGGCCCAGGGTGGGTGATCTATCTGTGCCCCAGGTGTGGTGGAGGGGGTTAATTAAAAAGGTGGCTGGGAGATGAATTTCTGGAAACACAAATTGGAAACCAGTGGAAGCTACTGATCTGCCTAATGGGAAGCCAATGGTTTCTGAGCGTGCAGAGAGCTCCGGCACAGGCAGGTGGCAGGAATCGATGTGGCCCCTTCCCCCGAGCTGTCCCTGAAACCTGGATCCATGGTGGGTCTGGGCCTGCCCTGGGCCTCCTT
Source organism: Prionailurus bengalensis (assembly GCF_016509475.1). Lineage (NCBI taxonomy): Eukaryota > Metazoa > Chordata > Mammalia > Carnivora > Felidae > Prionailurus > Prionailurus bengalensis. The sequence goes on from NW_025091155.1 coordinate 608,336, forward strand.
GGCCCTGGAGGGTGCCCTCCCCGGTTTCTGAGGCTGAGCCAGGCCAGCCGGTGTTGCTCCTGTTTGCGGCCGGGGAGTCCCAGCCCCAGTTAGAGACTTCTCTCTTTTGTAGGCTCTAGAAATTCTGAGAAGGGCCCTAAATGGTGGGCCCTCGATTAAGGGGTTTCAGAAGGCAGGAGCCCCAGGGACGCCTTGCTTTGCGAAGCCCCTTGTGTTCCAGGGAACTGCTCTCTGTGGCCACCTCAAGATGAGGTGTTTTTGACAAACATGTGTCACCTGCATGACACTTGTAAGCAGTTATGCCATGGCCATAAATCTGGGCTTGTGCTGCCGAGTGCGATACCGGCTCCTGCATGTGGCTGAAGCACTGCCAACAGTGTCTGTGCTGGTTTGTCTGGCAGTGGGGGGTGCCAGGCTGCTTCAGGACACATCGGCTCCCAGTCAGTGGCTGTATGCTATGAAGGTCCCAACGCCGACGTCTTTCTCAGCATCTCACTCCCCCTTCCTAACCTTCCTGGCTCCCACTGGATGTCTCACAATGTCGACACTTTTGCACCCAGTCATGCTAATTGCTCTGAAAAGAAATAAAGCGGGAGGAGTGTGCAGGGAGTGACACAGGCCATTTGTAAGAATGATCTGTGATCTCCGGTTTGTTTAACAAACCTACTGGGTCAGAGCCTGAAGGAAATGCGGAGGGCGGGTGGGGAACCGTGCGGGTATCCGGGAAGAGCATGCTAGTCAGGAGAGCTGCACATGCAAAGGCCCGGAGGTCAGGTTGGGTCTTATGGGTTGGAGGCAGGTGTGTCTGGAGTGCAGTGAGAGGCGCAAAGCTGGGAGCAGGGTGGGAGTAGGGAGCATCGTGTGGGATGGTGAGGCATTTGGCTTTCACCTGGAGTGTCATGGAAAGCGGCTGGAAGGCCCTGGGTAGGTCCAGGAAACCGCAGAGGAGGCCAGTTGGCTTAGGGGCAGCCACTCCCGGGCCAACTATACCTTGGTCGTAACTGTGCTGACTGTAGATCCTAGCTGTAGAGCAGAACCCAGGTAACAGCAAACATGAGGGCCAGGTGACGGTCCCGAGGCCAGCCAGTCCATCTGTCTGCAGCCAGGCCTCTGCCTATAGATCCTGCAGCCTGTGCATCCTGCCCAGAATGCTGGGATGCCGGGATCAGTTAGTTTCTGCTGCGGAATAACCACCCCGAAACGTAGCAGCTTGCACCAACTGTTGACTTGGCTGAGCAGCTAGCGGGTCGGGCAGGTCTTCCAGGCTCCCTCAAGCATGTGTGGTCAATGGCAGGGGTCGGCTCATTGCCGGCTGGCTGTTGGCCGGGGCGACTAGGGGCGGTGGTGAGTAGGCTACACGTGTCCCATTCTTCCAGGAGGCCATCTGGGCTTCTGCACATGGTGGTGCCAGGGTCCCGAGAGGGTGGGCACGCAAGGCCACGAGGCTCTTTGAGGCCTACGCCTGAAATTGGCACGGCATCATTTCCACCACATTCTGTCGGCCAGAACAAGTCACGGAGCCAAGGCAGATTCAAAGCGGGGGGATCTAGACCCCACCCCTGATGGGAAGAGCTGCCCCATCATAGTGCAAAGGGTACGGAGACAGGGGGGTGGAGGAACAGAGCTGTTTAGGGGTCAACCGCAGTGTCCCGTGTTCTGGAGAGAGGAGCAAGGCAGGAGCCAGGGCCCCAGAACAGTCAGCCATGGCTGTGTCTCTGTCGCCCTGAAGAAACCAGACCCCCAACAATCCAGGACTAGGCAGAGGAAGCTCGGACCATTTGTTCCTTTGTCACCAAATGCCACCTAGCCAGTAGCGATAGACTCAACAGTGCCCATGGAGGTGTCTTTTCTCTGGGATGCTTACGCCCAAGGACTGCGGAGATCATATGGAACATCGCACACCTTTGGCACCACCTCTTCCAGGAAGCCCTCCAGGCTTCTTCTGGGCTCTCCCAGGCTCACCCCCCCACCCCTGTCACAGAAGACAGTGTACTTGTGTCCCTCATTGGTGCACGTGTGTCAGCCTCCTGATTCAGAAAAGCCAAGGCCTGAGGATGGGGCTGTGTCTCACTCACCCCGAATCCCTACTCCTAGCTGGGAGTGTGCACTGAGGATGAGGCTGGCAAGGTATGGGTATGCTGGGGACATGCATTCAGTGCTGACTCACAGTTGATGTCTGCAAGGGAAGGGGAGGGTCACTGTACCTGGTAGCAGGCCCCAGATGAGCTTGGCCTGGAGCCGGGACGGGGGGTGCTGGGAATGGATGCTGGATGCAGGCGGCAGCCAGAGCTCAGCGGAGCAAGGGCAGAGACCACAGTCCTCTTGCAGACAGAAATGGGTCTCAAGCTCTGGGCACCAGCACCAAAGCAGGAAGGCAGCCCACAGGAGAGCATGCAGAGAAGCCACTCCGGGTGTTCAAGGCCAGCACTGGGCAGATGGAAAGGCAGGCAGGGCCTGCCAATCCTGAGGAAAAAAGAAACATCAGCCACGTTTGGCTATGGTCAGCTTTTGTTTACTGGAGTTTCCCTTCCCTGAGATCCACTGTACCCAAAATCAATATTATTAGCATTAAAAAAGAGAAACAAGCCAACTAGGATGTAGCAACCCCGAATGCACTGTGGTTTCGGTGCCATCACAGTGCAGGAGAAAAATCTTCATCACCTTCTCATGCATACCAGAGACAAGGGAGGGAAGAATGGAAGCTGGTTGGGGGGCGGTCTTCACGAGGCCTCCAGGAGTGCCTCCCTGGGGCTCATAGTGAGTTAAGCCAGCCAGGCCTGCTAGTGTGCCAGCTCGTCCTGCCCACCTGGCGTCAGCACCATTGTGCCGGGCTGGGCCGGGCCGTCTCCCTTGGGGAGAGAGCTTGAAGCTTTTGCAGTTTGGAGTGGTCTGTTGTATTTAGAAACCCGAGCATCCCAGGGTCATAAATTACCTTGAACTAGTTTGCTAACCCTTGTGACTCGGTACAGCGCCTTCTCAGAGGCGGCCAGTTATGTCACGGACTGAGGGAGGTGTGGCCCAGTCCCCACAGTGAGGCAGCGTGTGCCAGGCCTGGCGTGGATGGTAGCCACCCAGGACCACGGGGACGATGCAGGGAAGTGCCGCAGGTCTGTGCACGGCATTTCTGTGGAAATGCACTCCAGAGGGGAGAAGGGTCTGTGAGTCCATGAAGTGGGATTCTCACTCCCAGCACGTGGTCGTGAGAGCTGTACCACATGGAAGAGGCAGAGCGCACCGTGTAGTTCAGCATTCCTGTTACGTCCCTGCTGGAGGATCAGCTCCTGCTTGCACCTTCCCAGGGATGGGGGCTCATCGCTGCCTGAGACATTGCACACTGACAGGGAGTTAGCTTCCCGCAAATTCCAGCTCCATCATCTGGGTACATGTTCTGAATCCGTGCTTGCAACGGCCTGGACAGAGTGGGAGGCCGTTGCAAGGCTGCTGGCCAGCTAGGACGGCTCTCCCAGCCTTTCCTCCATTGCCACAGCCCTCTGGGCACAACAGGTGCTAAAGGGCCCATCTGGTTACACATTCCGAGTGTTACCCCTGCACTGAAAGTTCATTGGCCACGGCAATGTTGACATCAAGAGAAACACGTGTCATTTTCTCATCTCTACCAAGAGCTCCAACCCCCTCCCCGTTGTTGTATTCAGAAAGCAGAGGGGCGACCCACACTTTCTGGGGTCATGGTCTGGGGTCATGAGATTCAGGTGTGAAGGGAGCATCTGTTTGTGATGTGGGATCCAGTTCCAGGATCCCCTGGTGTTCCTTGAAATTTGCTGGAGAAACAGAACCCATTTGATGTTCAAAACCAGGCTTCCAACAGAATGGGACAGCTGAAACGGCCCAAAAATGGACAAGCCACATGAAACAGGTTTTGAAGGCCGCAGCCTTTCTGGCAGTCTGAGCCTCCCCGAGCAGCAGGGAACGGGTTTTGCCGGGAGACGCCCGTTTGCGATGGCGCTCGCGCTCCTTTTCCCCCGGCCGAGACAGGTGCAAACTCAGATGGATTCATTTTCCACAAACGAAACGACTCGGTTTTGACCATGTTGCAGACTTAGGACTTGGCTCCCTTGTTCCCGGGGGGTGTGCGTCTGGTTTTCACTCCATTCCGAAGGAGCCTGTGGAGACTCCTAACTTTGAACCTTCTAATGATAATGATTTACTGGTTTCAGGGGGTTTGGGGTGGGGTGGCGGGGGGAGGTGGGACAAGAAGAGTGATGGAGAGTTTGCAGTCTGAAGGAATGATTAGCTGCGTGGAGGGCCCGGGGCCAGTGCTGATGCTGTAGTTAAGGCACAAGGACTTTCTGCAGCGCCAAAGCATCACCTTTTGCTTCTCATCAACCCCTGGAAACGAACTCAGTCATGTTCACTGATAGGAATCAGTACCACGTAATGAGTGTCCGCCATGGGTCGGGGCCTCACCGCACCTGTACAACCAACCCCACCCGTTCAAGAGTGTTATGGTGCGCCCCAGTGTTTGAGCTCTGGGAGACTGGGGTAGAGAAATGCTGAACAGCTTCCCTAGACAACACGGCTTTCAAATGCAGATCTGAGACTTCCCACCCAAAGCCTTTCCAGGTCCTGTCCTTGGTGCCTGTGGAAGGTACAGATTTCCAGGCCCTGTCCTTGACGTGTCTGACTCGGTAGGGTCGGGGGCGGGGCCCGAGACTCTGAATTTTGCCCCCTTCCCGCGTGATTCCAGCAGGCAGCCTGGACACCCAGCCTCTGTCCAAGCAGGCCAGCGTCCAGTATTCGGCTGTGCCCAGCTCACCAGTGTGAGCTCAGAAACACCGAACCAAGCAGTTCCCGTAGATCCCCCCACCCCTGGCACAAGAATCCTAAACCCTGACTGGCATTTTCCAAAGGTCCCAGCAAGCTTCTCGGGACCCTGAGCAGCCAGCCAGTGAAACCTGAGGACTGCTTGTTTGGGGAGTGTGGGGGCTGCTTCTGGAGCAGGTGGGCTTGGTTACAAGTGTTGTCTTGATTGGAACGAGGACGTGGAAGGGAAAGCAATGAGTCCAAATTAATCCGTTTTCCTGTGAACATCTCCCACCACCCCGTGCCGAGGCGAGGCAGCCTTTGTAATTAACCGACTGGGCCTTTGCTCCCCCCAACCCAAAATGGGAGCGTGCGATTTATTTTGTGTGCGAGGTGGTATGAAAATTGCCAAAGTTGGCAGATGAGGCTGGGATGTTGGTGGAGCTGGGTAAACAGGGCTGAGCTGTCTGTCACCTCCAGGTCGGAATGGGGAGCTGGCTCCAAAGCAGGGACAGGGGCTGGGGCCACGGAGGTGCTGTGCCCAGGGCTGAGCAGGTGGCCTTGGGAGGAGAGCAGAAACTTCTTAGCACTGTGGATGGGAGTAGAGGCACTACAGTTCTGAAATCAAACCCTTCTCCTCGTCCTACCCTGTGTCACCACGGACCAGACACTGACCTCTCCAAGCGTCAGAGTCCACGCGGGTTCAGCGGTCTTTACTGAGTGCCTGCCGTATGTAGTGGACCCAAGTTCATCTGCCTGATGCGCATAAAGACCATCACTGAGACACGGGGTATAAAGCAAAGCAAGAGTTTATTCCAGAGGCAGGAGGGCGAGCCTCACATCCACCTCCCTAGAGGAGGAGAGTCAGGGGTACTTAGTGGCGAAGGAAAAAGGTCAGGGTACAAAGTTGCGGCTGCTAGCCCTTTGGTTACCCTTTTCAGTCCGCAGGGTCTTTTGATCCGCCCTCATTCTTGTGGGTATTGGGACCACGACCCGGCCGCGGCCGTTACTTCCTGCTGAGGTGGGGTGGAGACTGGGGTTAGACAAGTGGAAACTTTGGGGTGGAAAGGAATGTCCTGCATTACCGGGATTTTTGTACTTTGGTCAATAGTTCCTGTACCATGTTGTGTCTAGGGTTTTAGGGGTACTGGAGAATGACAGGCAGCATGTTGTCCTCAGGGCTTGATTCCCTTGGACCAGTTCCCCCGCGTCGGAGGTTCAGGTCCGGCAGAGGCTCACTGGTCTGAGCCGGGTCCCTTTCGACCTCCTCCCTGCTGACAGGGTGTAGGGAACCTGTGGATTCTTGTCATTCCAGTGTGAATCCACGGCTCAATTCCCTGTAGTCTCGGGGGAGTGGGGGGTCAACGGCACCTCGCAGGGTCTGACGTGTCCAGTGAGGCTGGAGCTGGTCCTCTGGGCTCCCGCTCTTCATGTCTTTAGTGACATCTTTAGTGACACCTTTGGATGTCACCAAGGGATTCAGGCAGCGTGAAGACACATCTGTGAGGTACATCAGCCTGCCGGAAGCAAACTCAGGCCCTGGATGTACCTGATAGTATCCAAATCGCTGGTGGGAGCCCCGCCAGCGACTCCTAGGTCACGAAAAGAACATAGAAAGTCTTGCATATAACATTCCACAGGGGCTTAAACCAAGCCCTCTTCTAGGGACCACTCTTTCCCAAAGCAGGGCAGATGGCACAGGTTGTTCCCAATGAAGTGGGTTTCTTGGCAGAGCTTTGCCAAAGTTCATTTTTTCCCCTTTTTCCACTCTCTCGGTGTCTCCCGGAAGCCTGTGATTTCCACTGAATGCCCAAGGCCTTGGACACTGTGGTTGTCACTCCATTGTCACTCTGAATTATTAGCGGCACTTCAAACCTAGAAATGATCTCGCTTCAAAGCATTTTGACCACTCCCGAGGCCTTCCCTGAACAGCAGGGAGGAACCTCAACCCCGTTGATAAAGGTGTCTGCAGATACAAGCAAACCCCGAGAATTTCCCATTGTTCTTTGCATTCTGGGAAAGGCTGCGTGCCGGTCTTCCCCAGGTTTGGGGCGTCTCAGTTGTATACCCTTGAGAACTTGTGGGCACCCAGTCTTAGGATTGGTTTTAGCACAAGCGTTGCCTTTTGTAGCATTTCGCCGAAATCGGAGCCCGCAGTATACTTCTGGATCCACTGGAGAGTGGCATCTTTCCCATAACGGGTGCTTCGAGGAATGTGGCTAATTATTTCTTTCATCAGATGCCCTAGGGTAAGGATTCATTCTGTTTCCAGCCGGGGTCAATGCCAGCACGGTGTCCAAACCCCCACTCCTTACTTAACTCCTCTTTGGTCCTCCAAGGGACGTTGGGGTTGATATGTAGTTAAGTCTATCTTTGGCACTAAAGCTCTTCCAGAGGGTCTTGGAGTCTTTGACGGGCTGCCAGCATGGTTCCCTTGGGCAGTCGGTCCACTGTGTGGCGTCTTCCGCAGTGGACGATGGCTGATGGGTCACCGCTGCACCCAGCTCTTCCTTGTCTTTGACCCGTGACACCGTCCCCATCCGTGAACACGTCCACGTCTGGATGCTCCGATGGCAGCTTGTCCAGTCGGGATGGCTGTGATCAGCTTGTTCAGCTATCCGTGTGTCTCTGGTGATCTTTCTGAGTGGCCCTCAGATCACCGGGCCACTTTTCTCTCCCGTGTACCTCGGGTGGCCTGGCTTCGGTTTGCGGGGCTTCAGGGAAAAGCAGTTTCCGTTCTCAGTGCTTCCAGTCAACACGGTGGGAGAAAACTGGAAACCTTAGTTTGGAGAGTCAGGGTCAGACATTCAAGGAAACCAGAAGAATTCAGGACCCAGCCCAGGTGTATAGACAACCAACGAACACTCAAAGACGGTTCCTCGGAACTATGATCTTACATGTTCACAGGTGTGTTACTGGAAAAATCTCCCTCTCTGAAACCACCCTCATTTCCACCAAAGACAGCCAGATTAGGACACGTTTGTTTGTAAAATTGTCCAGTTGAAGCTGGGCCCTGTTTACACAAGCGCCATCACAACGGTGATTGGTCATATAGGTGTTTGGTTTTTTCAATCTGCTTCGCTGGAACTTTTCGTAAGGAATGTCAGATTGAACTTCTAACAGCCTTGTCAGGCTAAAGAAGCCAAGCCAGATACTGGCCATCAGCCTTTGCCTGCCATACCTATAGGTGTGGGTGGCTCCCTCTCTTCTCGAGATCCCCCAAATACCCTGAGGTTCCTGCACCTGCCAGGAAGTGACGACCTTCCTTATTCGCCTGGTAGGGCTGCTGGAAACTTTGTAAGCAAGGTACGAGGCAAGTTTTCCAAGGGGCTTCATTGGCTCGGCAAAGTCAACCTTAATTAGCTCCTTAAAGCTCTCTGATTGTAGCTGAGTCTAGGCATATCTCCCTCAACTATGACATTCCAGTCAAAGCCTTGGCAACATGACCAATGTTTCCAGTGGCGTCCTGTTGCAAGGAGAACGGATTCGTATCGAACTTCTGCAAATAAATACACTGCCGTGAAAGTACGAGAATACTCCCTGAGAGTTTTGAATTCTGGTGGTACCAGGTAGGGAGAAAGGGATAAATGTTTCCTATCTGTTTATGAAGAAATTAGTTACCAAACGTCTGCCAAATGTCATGGGCAGACTTAAATTTAGAAGAGCAAACATTAGAGGACCAGCAATGTTTACACAAGTGTCTGTTTGAAAGCAGGTTCCCCATTAGTTCTGGGAATTCTTACTAAGCTTAGCTTGATGATCCTGAAGGGATCAGAGAGCTGTATTTGTCAATGCAGTGCAGCTGGCAAGGAGATTCTGTGACACACGATACTTCAGTAGTTAGTATTACAAGCGATGACGCTATACCAGGACATATCAAAACCTTAGGAATCTTATAAAATCTCTAGGACACTTAGAGCAATCACCCATATAACAAAGCCTAAGAAGGTTCCTCATCGCTTATTTGACGATGCCTCCCGTGTCATTTGACACACCGGGGAATAAGCCTAATTCGTCAAAAAGACTTCCATTCACAAGCTGGGTTTTTGGAAGTTGGTGAAATACCAGAAGGTTTCAAAACACGTGCCTAAATAGGATTACAGATCATTACAAAACAGGATACTTATTTAGCCGGGATGGCGAGAAGAGATTCTCAAGGTAAATGCAGACAGCAAGGTAACTGGAGCTGTGAGCAAACCTTAGCTCTCTTCACACTGAGCAGATTCAACTTTCTTAAGTAAGCAAAGACCTAACAAAGACAAGACATAGGAACTTCGTTTTTCTAGGCAGATTAAAGATAAAGAAAAACCTCTGTTGATAATGTAGACCCATCATCTAAGAAGCCTCTGTCACATGAACAGCGAGAAAACCCAAATTCCAGTCTTATACCGCTGTACTTTGGATATTAAAACTCATTCGTTGCAACAGGATGAATTTTTAAAAAGATATGCAGTCCGTTCTTTCTTCCTCCGTGTCACCTCCCACGTTGATACATACTTATTTGGACAAGGACATCCAGGGCACTGCATGGGTCTGAGTTCTTGGGGCGGGTGTTGGGATGTGCTGACCAGAATCTCCGGCAGGAACCCGGGTCTCCCAGCCATAGCAATGCTGCCTACAGCCTTCGACGCTCAGACGTCATCAGGGATCGCCTTGACTGTAGGCAGCGGCCTTGCCAAGGGCATTGCCCGCTGCCCAGGTGGTCACATCCAAAGACGCTTACGAAGAGCCAGCCCCTTTCACCTAAGTTTGGATGCTTCCGAAGGGCAGTCCAACTTTTGGGACGGCTCAGAGAGTCGGCTAAGGCTTCCGTTGAAGTGTCACTGCTCAACTTCTGCCTGACATCATTCTCTGCCTCCCCCTTCTCTTCCCCGGGGGTCGATCGCTGCCCTCATAAACTTGTTTCTTACATGCGAAACTCCAGAATCTCGGTCCCGACCATGCATAGCATTTCTTTCGAAAGATTCCCTTCTCGCAAACCTTCTGCAATTTTCCCTTTCGCATTCCTTCAGATTTTGTCCTACGTTTTCCCCTCTTTATTTTTTTTTAATTTTGTTTGAGAGAGAGAGAGCACAAGTGGGAGAGGGGGATAGAGAGAGACACACAGAGAGAGAATCTCAAGCAGGCTCCACTTGGAGCCTGACACGGGGCTCAATCCCACAACTCTGGGATTATGACTTGCGCAGAGGTCAGGAGTGGGATGCTCAACAGACTGAGCCACCCAGGTACCCCAAGTTTTCCCTCTTTGAATAACCGGTCACACTTTCATTAAATACAGAATTTTTCCCTTATTTTTTCAAGTAGCCTTAATTACATTTATTAAAATTATTTACATCTGTCTGTCTGTCCTTCGCTTGCCCATAAAGCTTCAGAAGCCATTGGACAGGGCTCTAACGTCGTTTTCTTTTCCATCACATTTTGTGACAGTCACAACACCAACAGCTGGTTTGACTTATAGTAAACACAAGCAGAGTGAAACTACCATATTTAATGTTGACAATTCTAAAGACTTATCTCCATTTTAACTAAACAAACAACGTTACATTAGCTTTCATACCAAATATTTTCCAAGATCACTTGAACTTGAAAGACACCTGGGGTTAGTTTCTATCTTTCTGAGTTTTAGAATTCCCAGTTCTTTTTTTTTTTCTTTTAAATTTTTTAATGTTTACTTTTGAGAGAGAGACAGAGAGACAGAGAGAGACAGAGCATGAATGGGGGAGGATTACAGAGAGAGGGAGACACAGAATCTCAAGCAGGCTCCAGGCTCTGAGGCCTCAGCACAGAGCCCTACGTGGGGCACGAACCCACAGACCACAAGAGCATGACCTGAGCTGAAGTCAGACGCTTAACCGACTGAGCCACCCAGGCGCCCCTAGAACACCCAGTTCTTACAAGCACTTGCCTTCAAACCAGCTAAGTAGAGCACTTTTACAAATTAATTTTCACAAACACCACCCAGAGGTAAACTATCTCACATTTACAACATACATAGACACACATACCATTACACAAACAGGGTGCAAGCAAAGCCTTAAGGGCCCAGTTTCCTAATATCTCCCTTTTACAAAACACAGCTAAGTGCAAGATGGTCTTACCATTTATGGATCCCTTCATCGGTTGTCTTTCTCAGGAGTCTGATGAATATTGTGGTGGAGCAGAGTTGACAAAAAAAAAAAAAAAAAAAGATGGCCTCGTTTGGGAGACTCCAGCCCATAGGGCTGGATGTGCAGATAGATTGTCCTTGCCCAGTGTCCAACGAGGACATGGCTTGTTGTATTCAAAGATGCCCAAAGCAGTCAAAGCAGCTGACAGACCAATTGAAGCCCAGGTTACCTCCGTGAATTTTCCCCTCCCCACCCCACCCCCTGCCCCGCTTCAGCTGTGTCCAGTCTGCAGTGTGGCCCATCCGTTGTGGACGGAGGCTCTCAGAAGAGGTCCATAGATGTTCAGCCTGATTCTGGAGACACTACTGGTCCTCTCTTTCCACAGACAAGAGAAAGGTCTCTTTTGTCACTGAGAAAATAACTAATCTGGCTGGATATTTTAGAAAACTCCTCTGGTGACTGTCTGGAAGGTGGCCCAGAGATATTTAGGGTGCATCAAAGCAATGCCAGCCTGATAGAATTAGTTAGGAAGTGTCCTTTCTTCTGAATTTTTTGGAAGAGTTTGAGAAGATTGGTGTCAATTCTTCCAATGTTTGGTAGAATTCACCAGTGAGGCTGTCAGATCCGGGGCTTATTTTTGTCAAGTGGTCTTTGATTACAGCCTCAATCTCTTCCCTAGTTGTGTACGAATCTCTTCCGATTTTCTCTTTCTTTGTGATTTAGTCTTGGTAGGTTTTCTAGGTCTAGAAATTTGTCCATTGTATCTGGATTCTCCAATTAGTTGGAATACATTTGTTGATAGCACTCTAACCCTTTCTACGTCTGTAAGGAGTCAGTGGCAATGCAGTCATTGAGTCTTCTCTGCCTCCACCGGCAATCTGGCTAGCAGTTTGGTGTTTTCAAAGGACCAGCTCTTGGGTCCATTGATTTTCTCTTTCGTTTTTCTAGCCTCTGTTCCATTTATCTCTGCTCTAATCTTTATTATTTCCTTCCCTTTGCTACCTTTGGCTTTTTCTAGTTTCTTAAGTTGCACGTCTATGGTGTTGATTTAAGATCTGTCTTGATGTTTACTGTGAGCGTTTACAGCTATAAATTTCCCCCTCACCACTGCTTTGTTGTTTTCCAGGAGTTTTGATGTGTATTGTTTCATTTCCCTTCACCTCTACGTATTTTCGCATTCCACTGTGATTTCTTCTTCAACACATTGGTTCTTTGAGAGTGTGTTTTCAGTTTTCACAGATTTTTAAATTTTCTACTCTTCCTTCTGTTACCGATTTCTGACTTCATCTTCTTGTGATTGGAAAAGATACTTTGTATGATATCTATCTTGTAAAATCTACTGAGACTTAACTCGTGACCTAATGCAAAGACTGTCTCAGAGAAGGTCCCGCGTGTCGTTATTGTTGGGTGGGGTCCCATGCCCGTCTGTTAGATCTGGTTGGGTTATCGTGTTCTTCAAATCATCTGTGTCCTTACTTACCTTCTGTCTGGTTGTTCTGTCCATTATTGACAGTGGGATATTGAAGGCTACAACGATTATTATAGAACTATTTTTCCGTTCAGTTCTGTCAATAATGGCCTCTCATTATGTGTGTAAATGTTTATCATTTTTTCTTCTTGCTGTACTGAACCTCTTAATTCATATAAAATGTCCTTCTTTGTCTCTTGTAACATTTTCTGATTTAACGTCTGTTTTGTCTGGTATTATTACAGCCACTCCACCCTTTCTTTTGGTTACTATTTGCATGGATTATCTTTTTCCTTCCTTTCATGTTCAACTTTTTTGTGTCTTTGGATCTGAGTCCCTTGTAGGTAACAGATAGTTGGATCCTATGTTTTTATCCATTTCACTAATCTGTTTAATCTGCTTACATTTAAAGTCATTACTGATAAGGAAGGAATTCCTTCTGTGGTTTGCTCTTTGTTTTCTATATGCCTTAATTGCTTTCTGTCTCAAATTTTCTGCATGACTATCTTCTTTTGCATTTAGTTGATTTTTTTGTAGTGAAACATTTTAATTCCCTTCTCATTTCCTTTTGTGTATGTTCTGTGGCGTGTGTGTGTGTGTGTGTGTGTGTGGTTGTGTGTGGTTACCATGGGATTGCTTTTAACATCCTAAAGTTACATCATTGTAATGTCAATTTATACCAGCTTAACCTCAGTAACACATGAAAACTCAGCTACTTTACAGCCCTGACCCCACCTTCTTTCAGTTGTTAATGTCACAAAATTACATCTTTATGCATCTTGTGTTGAAAAGCATAGATGAATAATTAGATTTTTAAATATATCAGTCTCTTAACATAGAGAACAAAAAGTAGAGCTACAGACCAAAGTCATAACAGTACTAGCATTCATAATTGTCTATTTACTTTTACCAGAGACTATTTCTTCAGAAGGCTTCAAGTTACTTGTTCAGTGCCCTTTCATTTCAACCTGAAGGGCCCCCTTCACTGCAGGGCCAGTCTAGTCATCAGGGCAAGGCTTTCAGCTTTGGTTGATCTGGGAATGTCTTCATTTCTTCCTCATTTTTGAAGGACAGTTTTCCCAAATGTAGGATTCTTGGTTGACAGCTTTTTTCCTTCAATGCTTTAAACACATCAACCCATGCCTTCTAGCCTCCAAGGTTTCTGATGGGAAATCTCCTCACAACCTTATCAGTGAAAATATGATGAAAAGCAATCTTCCTCTGAGCTTTATAGATGTTAATAATGAGCCTTATCGTATTTTACACAACACAACATTTCCTTATACGTTGTAGCACCATTTTGAGACCAGGAACTGAGTATTTTAAGTGTAGACATTACGAGGGCTATACAAGCCGAAATTACAGTTTTCTAAACTTGAAGTGAAAAGGCCACTGAACCATCTTATAGATTTTGATTTCTAACAAAGTAAATATCAATCTTGAAAAGCCCACACAAACAAACAAAAAGCCCATTGGGGGCCTTTTTTTTTTTTTAATTGAGTAAAGGGGTTTTGGGAATAAAAAGTGAGGAAACCACTGTGGTCTCAGACATCCCCAGCCATGATTGCATAATTGGCCCATTTCTTGCTGTGCCCTCACAAAGCCCCATTGTGAAGTCATGGCAAGACCTGTCTATATAAGACCCTGGCTCAGCTGGATGTTTGGTCGTTACAGCCCAGGAAGCTTTGGTGACCTGTCGGCCTTTGACCCTAGCTAGTTTGTTTTCGACTTCTCTTTTTTTCATTTTGTTTATTTATTTTTTTATTTTCATTTTTCTTTTTTCTCTACTCCTTTTCTCTCCCAATTTTTTTTGCCTTTTTCTGTTTTTACTTTTTTCTTTTTTTCTCCTTTTTTAGTTTTTCTTTTTCTCAATTTTTCTTCCATTTCCTCCCTTCATTTTCTTTGTGTGTGTGTGTGTGTGTGTGCACGTGTGTGTATTTTTCATTTGTTTCTTTTGTGTTAGCGTTTTAGTACAGTTAGTATAGTTCATATTGTTAGTATAGTTCATATTGTTAATACAGTTCATATTGTTAGTGTAGTTCATATTGTTAGTATAGTTCATAAGCATAGTATTGTTAGTAGTGGCAAATTTTGTAGGTTGGTATTGTTGGTTAGCATAGTCCGTGTAGTTAGCATTATTTAGCGTTAGTATAGTTAGTAGGTCACCATGCTTCAGGGGCATAAGGTCATTACCGCTGGTGAGGAAGACATCTGTATTTATGAGATCCCTGAGACCACCAGTGAGGGCAGCGTCCCCACGATGAAGCTGGCCCCGCACATCCTAACCAGGAAGCAGTCTGATGTGAAGTTCATCAGGAAAACCCAGAAGGACCCCACTGGCCTCCAGGGACTTTGTCGTGAAGCCCAGAATATGAAGACCTCAAGTCACCCAAATATTGTCAAGTCACTCGAGGTGATCAACACCAAGGAAATGTTAGTCCTCCTTTCAGAATATGTAAGCAGAGACAACCTGTGTGACGATTTTACGTACCGTGGCCAAGTGACGGAGGAGGTTCCAGACAAATTCTGCCAGTTGTTATCAGTTGTGGAGTACTGCCACCAACAAGGTATTCTCGGCAGGTATCAGAAGCTAGAGACACTGCTTTTTGACAAGGAGCTGAATGTAAAACGCACGGGTGTTGGACTGAGCATCCAGTTTGCTGGCTACGAACTCAACACTTTCTGGGACAGCCCCTCTTATTCTGCCCCACGACTCTTCCTGCAGCAAAGGGAGGACACCCCTTCTGCAAAAGCTTGGAGTCTGGGGGTGGTTTGGTACTGCTTGGCCACCGGGTTGGAGCCGTTTGAGGGAGATGTCTTCTGGGACACGGAACGAAATATCGAAAACAGGGAACACAGTGCTTTGGTTTTCATGTCCCTGGAGAGTGAAAACATGTGGTACACGTTGACAACTATCCAGCCCACAATCAGCACACCAAGCACAGTCCGCTCCTGGAGATCCATCGCAACCTGTTCCAGCACAGGCCTGTCCTCAAAGCGGAGTAGTCTGACCCCCGAAGGGACCCGCATAGTGACCACGATTAGCGGGCCCAGATGCAACTCGCCAGCCACAAACTCCGACACCAGCAGTGAATACAGGCAGCCAGGGAGGATGTCCCTAGAGCCAAAAAATCAGGTTCTCAAACATCTTGATAAATTAAAAAATGTATTTAAAAATAATAATAAAATACAACCCCAAAAAAATGCAAATAAATGAGAGCCATAAGCGAGCCACGTGTCCGTGCCTTTATTTTATTTTGTTTTTTAACTTTAAAGGAACTTAAATGTTTGTTTTGAAAGAGAAGGGACAGTGCGAGTGGGGGAGGGACAGAGAGAGAATCCCAAGTCTACTCTGTGCTATCAGCTCGGAGCCCGACGCGAGGCTCCAGCTCACAAAACTGAGATGGCGACCTGAGCAAGACCAAGAGTGGGACGTTTGGGCCACTGAGGCTCACCCAGGAGCCCCGTCCCTGCGTTTTAAGTGCAGGGAACGATGCTGAGCTCCAGGAAGCCTGGGGACATGGCACAGGAGATTGGCCAGGGCGACGGGTGGGACCAGATCCAGAACAGCTTCACAGGCTGGAGGAGTGTCGGTGGGATAGTGACCTGCTGGATTTGGAGTTGTAGGAAGCACAAGGTGGAGATGGTGAAGTTTTGGAGTGATGGGGGGTTCGTGGGTCTGGAGCCGATGGCCAAGGAAGAATTCGTGAAGAAGTCTTTGGTGCAAAAAGGTGATGTTATTAAAGCACGGGGACAGGTCCATGGGCAGGGAGAGCTGCACTGGTGTCGTGACGGGTAGCTCATTATATACCCTCAGGTTGGGAGGGGGTTAGGGGGAGAGACAGAATTCCTTGGAGATTTACTCTAGGACTCAAGGTTCCAGGACCTTGAGGGGCTAGCTGTTGCCAGGAAAACGCCATTTCTTGCTGTTTAATGAAACCTCAGCCATGAGACCCTTTAGATGGATCTGGGCAGGCCATAAGCATGGAGGATGATTGCCAGCATATATGTTGCGGGGGTTGAGATGAAGTAGATTGGTCATTATTTGTCATAATGGCATGTGGGCAACGGGAGCCCGGGGGGTGGGTCACAATGGGGTGTGTGCAGCGGGAGCCCCGGGGGTGGGTCACAATGGGGTATGGGCAGCAGGAGCCCGGGGGGTGGGTCATAATGGGGTCTGGGCAGCGGGAGCCCTGGGGGTGGGTCACAATGGGGTGTGTGCAGCGGGAGCCCCAGGGGTGGGTCACAATGGGGTGTGGGCAGCGGGAGCCCTGGGGGTGGGTCACAATGGGGTGTGGGCAGCGGGGTCCCTGGGGGGGTGGGTCACAATGGGGTATGGGCATCAGGGGGCCCCGGGTGGGTCACAATGGGGTATGGGCAGCGGGAGCCCTGGGGGTGGGTCACAATGGGGTCTGGGCAGCGGGGTCCCTGGGGGGGTGGGTCACAATGGGGTGTGGGCAGCAGGAGCCCGGGGGGGGCGGGTCACAATGGGGTATGGGCAGTGGGAGCCCCGGGGGTGGGTCACAATGGGGTGTGTGCAGCGGGAGCCCCGGGGGTGGGTCACAATGGGGTGTGGGCGGCAGGAGCCCGGGGGGGGTGGGTCACAATGGGGTGTGTGCAGCGGGAGCCCCGGGGGTGGGTCACAATGGGGTGTGGGCAGAGGGAGCCCCGGGGGTGGGTCACAATGGGGTGTGGGCAGCGGGAGCCCTGGGGGTGGGTCACAATGGGGTCTGGGTAGCGGGGTCCCTGGGGGGGGTGGGTCACAATGGGGTATGGGCAGTGGGAGCCCGGGGGGGTGGGTCACAATGGGGTGTGGGCATCAGGGGGCCCCGGGTGGGTCACAATGGGGTATGGGCAGCGGGAGCCCGGGGGGTGGGTCACAATGGCGTGTGGGCAACAGGAGCCCGGGGGGTGGGTCACAATGGGGTGTGGGCAGTGGGAGCCCCAGGTCCCCTTCCAGGGACTGCCCACCTGGTGGGGACGGAATGAGCTGGGTGGAAACACTCTGGATATCACCCTCTCTTTCCTGTGCAGCCACTGGGGACCAGACCTCAGCCAGTGGATGCCCCAGCTCTCCCTACCCCACCCTCCCCCATCCCCCCTTCTGCCCTGGCTCTGGACTCACCCGCTCTCACTGGCCACAGGTGCAGGGTCCATCATGGCCCCCTTCCCTTCATGTCTCACTTTGGCCACCTCCAAAAGGTGACTTGGATGACCACGCATAGCAGGCCCTTTTTGCCCAGATGTTGGGTCAACAGTAATCCACTTATCTCACTGGAAAGTCTTAAGACACCACATAAAACCAAATCATGGCTCTGTGCCCTCTGTATAGATGACAGAGAACCCCAATATAACAGATTGGTGAGGAAGGAGGTGGGGTGAGATCAGAGGGTCCCTAGTAATGGCCCCCGAGTTGTAACTACTGAGAGGCTTGTCACCTCTGGGTCCCCCAGGAGATTCACTCCTCTCTCCCCTTCATCCCTGACCAGAAACACTCCAGATTTGTGCCAGCAGACTGGTTGACTGTACTGTGTTTTAAAGGACAAGGAGTACATAATTCACTCATTTATTCACTCAACAAACACGTTTACATGATGGTATATATGGTGGAGGTTCCATGGGGCACAGGACCCAGTTCCTGCCCTTGAGAGCTGAGGCCACCGGGAATAGGTAAGGGAGCGTGGAGTGCAGTTCCAGAGTCAGGTTCAGATCGCAGCTCTACCACTTACTCACCGTGTGACCTTGGGGAAGTCACTTAACCTCTTGGGGCCTCAGTCTTCCCACCTATAAAATGCATACACTAGTGATGCCCGCCTCGAGGACAGCTGTGAAATTGAAATAAGGTCATTTAGAGAAGCTCTGGGAACACTGCCCAGGGCAAAGTGCGGCAAGTATTTAATGCTCATTTAGCGGCCATTACTGAGCACCTACTATGTGCCAGGCACCAGGGATGCAGCAGTACGCCCCGGAGGGGTAGATAGGTGAGCAGTGCGGAATACCCAGGAGACCCCAGGTGTGGGAAAGCAGAGGCTCCTGGGGCACACACTCCCTCCACCTTTCCCTGCCCTGAACCTACAGCTGCTGGCCCCTCCTGCTCACCTGCCAGCCAGACCCCATTGTCCTGTGGCATCTGGGGAGCGCTTTGCCAATTGCCTGCCTCAAAGGTGCACTTGTCCTAGCTCTTGCCAGCTGGGGGACCTCAGGACACTGCCTTGGCCTCTCATCGCCTGCTTTCTTTCTGTGAGGGAGGACCCAGCCCCTTCCACGGGGGTTCAGCGAGGAGCAGGGGACAGAGTGGATGGCATCCAGCCAGCAGGGTCAGCTCCTGCGGTGACCGGGAAGCAGCTGGTCAGCTTTAAACACACCTGCAGCTCCCCTGTGGCTCATGGAGCCTCGTGGTCTGCGGTCTGCAGAGGCGGCCCAGGGCGGGTGATCTATCTGTGCCCCAGGTGTGGTGGAGGGGGGTTAATTAAAAAGGTGGCTGGGAGATGAATTTCTGGAAACACAAATTGGAAACCAGTGGAAGCTATCGATCTGCCTAATGGGAAGCCGATGGTATCTGAGCGTGCAGACAGCTCCGGCTCAGGCAGGTGGCAGGAATCGATGTGGCCCCTTCCCTGAGCTCATCGGCCCCAGGTGCACTGGGAACATTGGTCGGGGAGGGGCCGAGGAGTTGCCCAGAGCCTCCCAGTGGGGCCCTGGGGTACTGACTCTGGCTCAGAGCTGGGGAGCCCGCTGCGTTTCTGCTTGGGGTCCTCATGAGAGGAGCTCCTATCCTGCGTCAGTTTCCTCATCTGGAAACTCCTGACCCCTGGTATTATTGTCAGGTTAAGTGGGTTGTGACAAATACCGGCCTCAGTGCTGGGTACATGGTAGTAAATACCCTGGCCCACGTCTCAGCCCCTCCTGGAGCTCACACTCTAGTGGGTGTGACACACAAGGAGCAGATGCAGTTTCAGGGAGAACTGCCTGTGCAAAGGCCTTGTGGGGGGAGGACCCGGTGGCCTGCAGTTGGCCACAGTAGCCTGTGATGTGAATAGACATCACCGTGGCAATCCACAAATACCCCCCAAATTTCAGATCCCCACACCTCCAGGGGACTGCGGCACCATTGCAGAGAACCAGTGATGTGGATCTGCTCGTTTCCTTTTCACGGAGTCCCTGCAGCATACACGTAATTTTATGCGCATTACACAGATAAACAAAGTAAAGCTCAGAGACGCTTGGCCAGGGCTGAAGACCACACAGCTAGGAAACCGAGCCTCCAGTGCAGTGCTTTGCCACAGCTCACGGAGCGGGCGTGGCTGTATTCCTTTGGTGTCCCCGCACTATCACAGCAGGGCTGGGCCCAGGGCCTGGCTCACCAGCCCCGGCCCATCTTGGGCTGCGCTGCTCTAGAATGTAGGCAGGTGACTGTTCACACTGCCCCTGGTGAGTGGATGCCATTGAGGCGTGGGCAGACTTTATCAAGCTCTGGCTGGTGCCTGGGCTCCTGTCTCACCGCACCCCCTCCTTCCCTCCCTAGACCAGAGTCATTTTGAAAGCACTTACTTGTGAAGTGCTCTCTCAGGATTTGGGGGGGGAAAGTGGCCAGTGTTAGTCTGCTTATTGATCGCTGGACTTTATAAGGGTTTATCTCTGAAACAATAAAACTGAAAGATGGCCTCTAAATTTATATCTCCAGCCTATATCTCCACCGCCTCCCCCCCCCCCAATTCCAGGCTTTTTAGCACCAGTGGCCCTTCAGGCATCACACTGCCCATCCACCCAAGGGCCTCCTGGGTCTCCATTTCCTTTCTACTGTCTCAGCAGGGGGAGCTTTTATAAGCACAAACCACATCATGTTGCTGGTTTGGAACACCCGATGCTTTGCACTTTGCCCAAAATCTAGATTCCCCATCACACCTGCCCTGCCTCCCCCTCTACCTCCTCTGAAGGGGCACTCCCCTTCAGACACTCTTCAAGTGTCAGCTCACAGGTCACCTCCTTGGGAAACACTCCTGGACCATCCCCACACACCTTCGCAGTGCGTAATGCCCTCTCCAAGTATTGAGTGTGCACCTGTGCACAAGCTTCCCGTCTATCCCTACCCCCATGGTAGCAGGAACTGTCTTTCCTACTTACCGCCCAATCCCCAGGGCCTAGGCCGGGGTTCGGTAAGCATTTGTACAATTAATCAATGAACAGAGTGTGAGGTTCTGCAAAAATTCAGCCAGAGACACAACCTGACTTGGCCCGGAATTCTGGGCTTTGCTGGATTTACCCGCACTTGGTGGCATTGTGCTGGGTCTGCCCGCCACCCCCTCCACCGGTCCCAAACCGCTGACCTGAGGATAGGTAACCCTGTGGTGTCTTCAGCCCCTGGCTCTGTCCCTGCTCGGAAGGCGGGCCTCAAGGGGATGTCCTGGAGGCCGGTCTGCACGGAAAGTCCAAGCCCTCTGTGTGTGTTGAGGGGAAATGCCTCACCCTGGGCTGCCAACCCCAGCAGAGGAAACCACCCCAACACCCAAGGGGTTAGGACTTGAGGATGAAGTTTCACCAGGCAGATGAGGAGAGAGGGAAGAGTGTCCTGGGCAGAGGGAACAGTGTGTGCAAAGGCCTAGATGTAGGAAGAGCCTGGTATAAAGACAGAAGAGGAAAGAGCCAGCCAAACCTCATTTTGGAAGGAGGACTATGGTCTTCGTCTGCCTCATTGGATCTCCCCCACCACTCTATGCTAAGGAGGAGTCGGTGGAGCTTCCCTCAAGGTCATGGGGAAGTCTTCTCCCATAGCCCCTTGTACCAGCCTCCTCCCTGCCCTCCCTGTTCCTGCCCTTGCCACCCTGCTATCTGTTCTCAGCACAAAGCCAGAGGGGCCCTCCCAAGGCTCCCACCTTAAAGGCCAAGGCCATCCAAAGCCTGCACCAGCCAGTCCTCTGACCACCCCTCCTCAACTGTCCCCATCACTCCCTCTGCACCAGCACAGCGGCCTCCTCGCTGATCCTGGAACACACCAGGCACACTCCTACCTCACTCAGGGCCTTTGCACGTGCTGAGCCCTCAGCCCAGAACCACCTCCTTCATTGCTGGTTCTGCTTTTATAGGGAGACAAGGTGAGCTGGGCACGAACAGGGAGCACTTTGAGGTTGAGGGGACTTTCCTGGTATCTAAAGCTGCCCCAAGGGAGACCTTTTGGGGAACACTGATGGCTATTTTCCTAAAACTTAGGGCCAAGAAGCCCTCCCAGAGCTGGAGCCCCAGGGTGATCTGGGAGAAGTCCCATTTACCTTGGCCTGCTTCATTCCTGTAAGTACTGACTTTGGCTTCCCAAAAGATCGAGCTCTGCCAGTGATGTGACTTAAGCAGGGCCTCTAAGGGCTACGGATGCCTGGACCAGCACTCAGGCACAGAATGGCCACTACCCGTAAGCCCTACCTGGTGCCGCCTCCGCTCTTTCTGAACAGAGGACAGTAGTGACCTCCATGACCACCCGAGGGACCTGAGCCTGAAAAGCATTTGCCCCACTAGCTCTGAGAGGATGCAAGTCTTAGTGGTTTTAAAGCATCAGATTCTCATGAAATGCCATCCAGCACACCTGAAGTGGCATCCCCTCCCACCCCACCGAGTACTTGCCAGCACCCCCAGGCCGGAGTCTGACACGCCCATGTGCCCAACTCTGGCATCAACTTCCCCAGGTGGCAGACACAGGCAGCCTAGTCCAGCTGCACCCATTCCTGGACCTGAAACTCCACTCAGGTCTCTGCTCAAGTGTCCCCTCCTAACCCCTCTCCCCATCTTATCCCAGTTCCTTCTCCTTCAGGGCACTGTTGGCTACCTGACATGTGACATAGTCATTATGCAACAGCTTCGTCGGTAGGTAATTTACATACTAGAAAGCTCACCCTCTTAAAGCATGCAAGGCAACGGTTTTAGCATATTCAGAGTTGTGCAACCATCACCACTGTCTAATTTTGTGATGTTTGCATCACCCATAAACCTATACCCATTAATAGTCATTCCCCGTTATTACTCCCATCTTCCAAGCCCCTGGCAACCACTTACCCATTTCCTGTCTCTGTGGACTCGCCTGTCCTGGATATTCCTATAAAGGGGACCATGCGCTCTGTGGTCTTTTGTGACCGACTTCGTTCATGGAGCAAAGTGTTATTTCTAATCATCCATTTCCCCCTACCTCAGGGCCCTTGCACTGCTGCTCCCTTTGCCGTGAATGTTCTTCCTCAGATACCCCTGCGGCTCCTTCCTTCACTCCCCTCCTCAGCAAGGGCTTCCCCAACCCCTATTTAAATGGGTAATTCTCGCCCTCTTCCTGGCCCTTCCAACCTTACCAGCTTTGCTTTTCTTCAGAGATCTTAGCTTCCCCCCCCTCCCCGACATTGCTGCACTTCCCTAAGATTCTGTTATCAGCCTCCCCAAAAGTCAGGGACCTTGTCTCACTGCTCAGTGCCCCCTGAAAATGGCTGCATGTAATAGCTGCTCTGTGTTGGTTGAATGAAGAAATTCCAGGGTCTTCCAGGATCCTTTTAACCTTATTCAGAGCCAGCCTCGGGTCTGGTGAGGCCATGAGCCACCTGGGGGCAGGCATGCATCAGGAGCTCTATCACCCTGGGATGCTCAGTTTCGGCCTCTAGATGCCGCCACAGTGCTCAGGGTTCTAGGGGCCGAGCTCAGCAAGGGCCTTAAGTGTCCGGGGCCTTCGGTGCCCACGAAGGGCAGCTGGGCATCTCCCACAGTGCCATGGAGCTGGCCATGAGGACAAGGTCTGCAAGCAGGGTTCAGGCCTCAGCCTTCCCCGGTGACAAATGGCTGATAATTAATGTTGGACCCGCACGTTATTAATCAATTTAAAGTCGAGTGCACAGCCAGAAGCGATTCCGAGGAAAAAAATGTTCAGCCCCGCATCCTCCTCATTCTTACTCGTCAATCACCAATTTTGCAGGCAGCTTATTAAAATGTAGAGAAAAGCGTGACTGGAGAAATAAGGAGCCCTTAAAGGCCCAGAGATGGTTTATCAGGGTTTTGCAGATGCGGAGGCAAAGGGTGGGGAGAGGGGTGTCAGGAATGGCAGAGCTGAGGGGCCAGGCCCCATTTCACAGAGGGAGGGGCTGAGGCCAGATCCTCAAAGGTGAAGGGCGATGGTGTGAAATGCAGAAGGGTTCATGCCAGCCCAGAAGCATGGCCAGAGGCTCGAGCCCCCAGGCCCAGGAGTGGTGGTGGGGGGGGGAGCGGGGGGGGAGCTTGCATAAGGTGCCAGCAGACAGAACGAAGATCCCATGTGGAGGACTTAGTGACCAGAGGCAGTGGATCTAGGTCCAAGTGCAGGGCAGGAGAAGACCATTGCTTTGGAGTTAGGCAGATCTGGATTCAAATCCCAGCTCTTCTCCCCACCAGTGGTATTAGCGGGTAAGTCGCTTTCTGTCTTGGAGCCTCAACTTCCTCCTGAGCCAGGAGAAAACCAGACCACTCTCAAAGGTTTGCAAGCATGGAAGGAGGCCACGTATACGAAGGCCTGGGAGACTAGGCAGAGAATAGATGCTCAGTAAATGAGAACTATCTCTGAAGGCCCAGAACTGGTCACAGACCACGGCTGGTGTTTCTTCTGTGTCTCCGGAGGGCATGAGGATGTATTTTGAGTCTAGAGCCAAGCAGGTTTGCCCTCTGCTAGGACAGTCTTTCCAAGTACGAGAAGCCTGCTATGTTTTTGCTTGTCCTGTTTCTTTTCTGGGAGTGTGCTTTCTTGTCTCCTTCCCCTAGGGAACTCTTACATATCCTTCAAAACCTAGCTCATACAGCAACCCCTCTGTGCTGCCTTGCCAGTACTGTCAGTTGCTTGACTTCTGTGTTCCAAACATACTGGATTCTTGCTAGATTGTGAATCCCTTGTGGGAAGGGCCTTGCTTTGTGCCGCCTCATAGGCAGTGACATAATACCTTTAATTGGATGAATAACTAAAGGGATGAGTAAATAAATGAATGGCCATTTACCCCTTCCCTGATGTCACTTAGAGGCCTGTCCCTCGCCATCCTTTGCCTCCATGACTGTGAACTTCTCAAGAGCCAGAGCCTGGTTTAGGGGTCTTGGCTTTGTCTGTCTCCCACTGGCCAGGTCCGTTCTTGATACATACTAGCTACTCAAAAGGTGTCAGAATGACCGAGAGGGAAAAGGGGAGACGGGAAAGCTGAGCCCATGCTTAGTGAGCACCTACTAAGAGGCAAGGGTGGTGCTGAGCGTTTTTACCTGTATGACCCCTTTCTTAGCGTCATACCAAGCTCATAGTGCAGATGTGGGTACTGCGGCAGAAGGACCCAGATATGTGCAGGAGCCAGAATTTAAACCACAGGGTCTGAATGACCCTTGAGAGCTGTTGCCGTTTCATGATGATGCCTTCCAAAGGCGTTCATGCACGCATGAGTGACTTAATGAGTACACAGATAAATCAATGAATTCCATAGTTCTCAGGAGAAGTCTGCTGCCTCCTTCCTCTCTCACGCCAGTCCCTCTGCCTCCTGCCCAGGCCTTTCACCGGTACAGCCGGGTCAGCGCTTTTATTTGGGGCTGTAGAATGAGACCTGGCCCGCCCCATCCCTTCGCAGGACTCCTACCTCCCTTCAGATTTTCCTGCATGCCACCCCCCTCCTTCACCCTACCTTTCCTTGCTCTGCCGCTGCTGGCCCTTCCTGCTCCCCTGCCAATCAGACCCCCATTGTCCTGCCACATCTGGACTGCTCTGCAAATTGCCAGCCCCAAAAGGCTCACTCAGAATTCTCTGCAAGAAGACGTCCAGGCTTCACTCACAAACACGCGTTCCTAAAAGGCTGGTGATTGTGTCCTCAGCATCCCCATTGGGGCCTACCTGGAGCCTTGGAGTGGCAGAAAAAGCCCCAGATGGCTGGGGAGGGAGGGGTGATGGAGCAGGAAGGGAGCTTGGCCTCTGGGAAGTACAGGGCATGCATTACAATATCCTTTGCTCCATCGGCCGCCAAAGCCTGTGTTCCTGCCTCTTGAGAGGTAGTGTCTCCCTAATAGGGCTGCAAGGATGTCGGCGGGAAGGCTGTTAACACCCCGAGGGCTGGACCTGCCCCGGGGTTCTGGTTCAAGAAGCCTGGGGTGGACATTTGATGCTTTGGTTAGGGGAACCATGAGGAGGCTTCAGGAAGGGCGAGACCCTGCCCAGCTGGGCTCGCCTCTGGGGAAGGCAGTGACCATCTGGACCGGGTCACACGCAGCCCAGGGGAACCCAGGGACAGGGATGGTGGCAGTCTCTGGCTCATTCACCTGTGCAGTAAGCCTAGAGCAAGGTGAGGAAGAGGGAGGGTGCTCAGAGAGCAAGATCTGACTGGTGCCAGCTCACTGATGACCATGGTCACTACCATGGTGAAACAGCAGCAGTGGCCCCTCTGAACCCCTACCGTGCACCAAGTACAGAACACCTACCTCGCTTAGGGTCTGATTTGACATCAGTGAAGTCTTTGTCCGTGAATAATCTGAATGTGCCCCTCTGCTTTCTGGGGAGGTAATGATTGAACTGAACTCCCACCCTCCCTGAATTTCCAGTAGAAGCCCAGAGAGGGCATGCACTCTACCCCAGGTCACACAGCTTAGCAGGTGCAGGACTCACTGAGAGAAGGCCCTCTCGAACACGTGGTTGCTGGAATCAGTTGGCCTGGGTTTGGCTCCTGGGCCCCTCTGCTCAGCCGTGTGGCGAGAGACAGACCCCGAGCTTCACTGTCCTCAGTTTCTACTTCTGCACTATGGGCCTGAGGAGAAGAAAGAGGCTGCTGTGACCACTCATGCTCAACACCCCATCAGTGGACGTGGCTGCTTCTCTGCCACCACCTCCTTATGGCAAACCTGAGAGACGAGGAGCCTGAGGGTCAGGGTGAGGCAGTCCTCAGGGTCACACAGTGCAGTCCCTTCCCTGAGACATCGCTCCTCCTCTGGAAGCTGCTTTTAGAGGCTCGTGGCCTCCTGGGAGACCGCGTGCAGGCTGTGTTCACCCTGAACCTGGTATCAGAGCCGGGGTGAGGATCTTCCTGAGCACAGGCAGGGCAGGGCCAGGCCTATAAGCTCCTCACAGGGCTGTGGGAGGCAGGATTCAAAATGCCTTGGATTAAAATACATAAGAAAACCGGACAGTGGAAATTGATAAATGCGAAATTAGTGTCCTCAAGGTAGGATATGGCAGCTGACCAGGCACAGCGTGGCCCACCTCCCTGGGCTCTCAGAGCAGACTGCCGAGGGACACCGTGTGACTTAGGACCTGGGTGGGTCACTGAGAAGTGACAGTATCTGAGTGGGACCTTCAAGTCTGACTTAGTGCATGGGTGAGGCCACTGAGGGGTGACTTTGGACCTGGGTGGGGCTAAAACAATCCCACGCACAGAGATGTTGCCAAAAGGATCGAATCTAGAAACAAGATGCTAGAGACTGGCGTGGGTGTGGAGGTGGTGAGTGGTCTCATGGGCAGGCCTGGGAGGGAGCCAGGTCTGTTGGGCCTCTCTGGACCTCCTTGAATCCCAGAGGTTTGGGGTTTTGCCAGCAACTCTTTCCAGGACTGTGTGGCAGCCACATTCTGCCCTCTGCTGGGACATCGTAGTATTACACCCCATGACATTGGGCTTGGGGCAACACCAGGGCTTCCCTGAGAACTTCATGGGGACATCCCTGGGGTCCAGAGTCCTCAGGGCTTGCAGAGGCTCCCAAGGCCTTCTTCTGCCCCTGATAGACCCTTGCTTTCTTAGTCACGGAGACGGGGAGCTCACTCCTTTTTGCAGTCAGCTTCAACCCTGCACAGCGTGGATCAGCTTGGCCCAGAAGGCGTTGCAGTTGGCTCCCTCCTGGTGTCATCTCTGCTCTCTGGGTTTCAGGACTGCCTGTAGAGCCTGGGGGTGCTACGCTGCCCTCCACCAGGCTGCTCTGGTCCAGACCGGGCTGTCCGGTTCCTCCAGGCCCTGCCCACCCTAGCCCTACACAAGCTTCTTTATGCCTGTTCATCTTCCATGGGGGAGCTCCAGACCAAAGAGACCTGGCAGGAGCTCCAAACAGCTGAGCACCACCCCCCCTCCCCTGGAGGGTAAGGATTTCTCAGGAAAATCCCTGCAGATCTCCCAGACGTGCCTGTGTCTTTGTTTCTATGCCAGAGATGCTCAGTGTCCCTGGATCCAAAGGGAGGCTGACAATGGGCCAGGAGTTGAGGAAAGGCTGGATATGGACAAAGGGGTGAGTGGCCGGCTCAGAGAGGCCAGCCAGGGTGAGGCCGCAGCACAGCCGGGAGCTGGGACTTCTCTGGAGCATCATGGGCAGGCCCCACAGGGGGCTCTCAGGACCTTCCACGCCCAAGTTCAGGGTATTCTCAGGGAGGCCAAGGAGAAAGGAGAGGGGAGGGGGAAGTTGGCAGGCTTGGTGGTGAAGGAAGAGGACCGATCACTTGAGTAAAAAGCCCAGCGACTTTATCCGTCATCATGTAAGCAGACTCGTTCATTTGCTCGTTCCTCAAATATTTTTTGAGTACAAGCACACCTTACCTTATTGCGCTTTGCAGATACTGCATTTTTTTTTTTTTTTTTTTTTTTTTTTTTTTTACCAATCGAAGGTTCGTGGTGACCCTGCTTTAAGCAAGTCGGTCGGCACCCTTTCTTCTGCAGCATTTGCTCGCTTCACGTCCCTGTGTCACATCTTGGTAATTCTCGCAGTATTTCAAATTTTTTCGTTGTTAATCTATTTGCTCTGGCGATCCGTGATCAGAGATTGTTGAATGTTGCTGCTGTAACTGATTCGAGGTGCCGTGAACCGCGTCCATAAAAGATGGGGAATTTAATCGAAAGATGTGTGTGTCCAGCGACTAGCCCCTCCCCTTCCCCCCTTCCTCTCCTCGGGCCTCCCTGTTCCCCGAGACACGATAATATTGAAATCAGGCCAGTGAAGAGGCCTACAGTGGCCTCTACGCGTTCGAGTGAAATGAGGACTCCCACGTCTCTCACTTTACGTGAAAAGGTAGAAGTGATTCCGCTTAGCGAGGCAAGGGTGTCAAAAACTGAGAAAGGCCCCAAGCCAGTCCTTGTGCAACAAATAGCCAAGGAACGTGGCTGTGATGCGAATGCGAAGGAAAAGTTCTGGAAGGAAATCCAAAGTGCTCCGCCAGTGAACACAAAAACGGTAAGAAAGTCACGCAGCCTGAACGCAGATATGGAGAAGGTTTTAGTGGTCTGGATAAGAGATCAAACCAGCCGCAACATTCTCTTAAGCCAAAGCCTAGTCCAGAGCAAGGCCCTGACTCTCTTCAATTCTGTGAAGGCTGAGAGAGGTGAGAAAGCCACATAAGAAAGGTCTGAAGCTAGCGGAGATTGGTTCATGAGGTTTAAGGAGAGAAGCTGTCTCCCCAACATACGAGTACAAGGTGAAGCAGCAAGTGCTGATGTAGAACCCGCAGCGAGTTATCCAGAAGGTCAGGCTGAGATCACGAATGAAGGTGGAGTCACTAACCAGATTTCCAGTGTAGATGAAACAGCCTTCTGGTGGAAGAAGGTGCTGTCTAGGATTTTCATAACGAGAGAAGAAAAGTCAATGCCTGGCTTCAAAGCTTCAAAGGACAGGCTGCCTCTCTTGTTAGGGGCTAATGCAGCTGGTGACTTTAAGTTGAAGCCAGTGCTCACTTACCATGCAGAAAATCCCGGGGCCCTTGACAATTACGCTTCATCTGCCCTGCCAATGCTCTCTACGTGCAACAACAAGGCCTGAATGACAGCACATCCGTGTACAACGTGGATTACCGAATATTTTAAGCCCACTGTTGAGACCTGCTGCTCAGACAAAAAGATTCCTTTTATATATTTTTAAGTATTTTTGTAATGTTTATTGATTTTTGAGAGAGAGCGTGGTAGAACGTGAGCAGGGAAGGGCAGAGAGAGAGAGAGAACCAGAATCCGAAGCAGGCTCCAGGCTCTGAGCGGTCAGCACAGAGCCCAACGCGGGGCTCGAACCCACAAACCGTGAGATCATGACCTGAGCTGAAGTTGGATGCCCAACTGACCAAGCCACCCAGGTGCCCCTACATATGTGTATATGTGTTAATTAATTTATTTATTGGGGTGCCTCGGTGACTCAGTCGGTTAAACATCCAACTTCAGCTCAGGTCATGATCTCACGGTTTGTGGGTTCGAGCCCCACGTCGGGCTCTGTGCTGACCGCTCAGAGCCTGGAGCCTGCTTCGGATTCTGGTTCTCCCTCTCTCTCTGCCCCTCCCCCACTTGCTCACGCTCTCTCTCCCTCCCTCTCTCAAAGATAAATAAACATTTACAAATTTTTAAAATTAATTTATTTACTGTGAGAGAGAGACAGCACACGCACTAGTTGGGGAGGGGCAGAGAGAGAGAAAGAGAGAGAATCCCAAGTAGTCTCTGCTCTGTCAGTGTAGAGCCTGACGTGGGGCTCGATCTCACGAACCGCGAGATTGTGACCTGAGCCAAAATCAAGAGTTGGGACACTCAACCAACTCAGCCACCCAGGTGCCCCTCAACTTTCAAGTCTTATTGTTTAAGAAATACATTTCATAAGGCTATAGCTGCCATAGGTCCTGATTCCTTTGATGGCGCTGGGCAAAGTAAATGGAAAAGCTTCTGGAAAGGATTCGCCCCCATTCTAGGTGCCATTAAGAACATTCGTGATTCGTGGGAAGGGGCAAAAATATCAACCTTCACAGGAATTTGGAAGAAGTTGAGTCCAACCCTCACAGAGGACTTTAAGGGTTCAGGACTCGAGGGGAGGATGTCGCTGCAGCTGGGGCGGAAGGAGCAAGAGAACCAGAATTAGAAGTGGAGCCTGAAGATGGGACTGAATTACCGGAATCTCATGATCAATCTTGAACAGATGAGAAGTTGCTTCCGACTGATGAGCCAAGAAAGTGGTTTCCTGAGATGAAATGAGCTCCTAGTGGAGATGCCGTGAAGATTGTTGAAATGACAACCGAGGGTTTAGAATATTACATAAACTTAATTGATAAAGCAGCGGCCGGGTTTGCAAGGATTGATTTCAATTTTGAATGAAGTTCTCCTGTGGGTGAAATGTTCTCGAACAGCATTGCAGGCTACAGAGAAATGGCTTGTGAAAGGAAGCTTCAATCAATGCATTATTGTCTACTTTTTTAAAAATTTCTTCTTAATGTTTTATTTTTGAGAGAGAGAGAGAGAGAGTGAGCAGGGGAGGGGCAGAGAGAGAGAGAGAGAGGGAGACAACAGAATCCGAAGCAGGCTCCAGGCTCTGAGCTGTCAGCACAGAGCCTGATGCGGGGCTCAAACTCACGGACCGCGAGATCATGACCTGAGCCGAAGTTGGACGCTTAACCAACTGAGCCACCCAGGCACCCCCAAAGTATTTTTAAGCTAAGGTATATATATTGCTTTTTTGGACACAATGCAATTGCACACTCGATAGACAACAGTGTGACTGATCCTTGAACTACACGTGTTCGAACTGTGTGGGTCCACGTATGTGTGGAGTTTTTACAGTACTATAAGTGTATTTTCCCTTCTTTATCATTTTCTTAATAAAGGTTTTTTCTATAGCTTGCTTTAATTTAGTTCCTTCTTTATCATTTTCTTAATAAAGTTTTTTTTTCTATAGCCTGCTTACAGCTATAGCTGTAAGAATATAGTACATAATAGATACAACACACAACGTATGGGTTAACCGACTGTTTATGTTACCGGTAAGGCTCTGGTCCGCAGTAGGCTATTAGCAGTTAAGTTTAGGGGGAGTCAAAACGTAGGTGCAGATTTTGAACTGCATGGGGGTCAGAGCCCCTAACGCCCACCTTGTTCGAGAGTCAACCATGGCATGTAAACGTAACTTTTAGATGCACTGTTATACGCACAAACCAAAATATTCGTTTGATTTTATTGCGACACCAGCTTTATCGTCATGGCCTGGAGCCAAACCCACACTACCTGTGAGGCGTGCCTACTATGTGCCAGGCGCGGTCCCGAGGCTTGAGTCTATACCGGTGAGTAAAACAAGCAGAATCCCCTCCCCTTTACGGAGTCTATACCTGAATGAGGGAAACAGTCAGCAAACAAAGAGATGCTTTCAGAAAGTGGTAAGTGCTCCAAAGATAGTGGCTTGAGGGGGATGGGGTGGATGATGTCAGGGGACAGGTGGGCAGGAAAAGCCCCTGTGAGAAGACACCTACATGCTGAGAAGAACGGGCCTGGTGAAAATCCAGGGCAATGTACTAAGTACACAGTCGATCCTTGAACAGCTTGAGGGCCAGGGCTCCCTGTGTCGTCAGAAATCCACATGTAACTCTTGACTCCCCAAACACTTAACTACTAATCACCTCCTGTTGACCAGAAGCCTTACTGGTAACATAAACAGGCACTTAACACATCTTGTATGTTATATGGACTTTATACTGTATTCTTGCAATAAAGTAAGCTGGAGAAGAGAAAATGTTAAGTACGAAGAACAAACTGGTGGTGGCCAGAGGGGAGGAGGTGGGGGGTGTGAAATAGGACATTAAGAGGTACAGACTTCCGGTTATAGAATAAGTCACAGGGATGAAAAGTGCGGCATTGGGGATATGGTCCGAGTCTTGAATTAACGTTGTATGGCGACAGATGGTCACTACATTTATCATGGCGAGCATCGTGTAATGCATAGAAGTGTCAAATCACTGTGTTGCACACCTGAAACAAACAGAACATTGCACCTCAACTATACTTCAATAATAATTTTAAAAAAATTTTAATGTTTCTTTACTTTGGAGAGCGAAAGAGCGTGAATAGGGAAGGGGCAGAGAGAGAGGGAGACACAGAATCCGAAGCAGGCTCCAGGCTCCGAGCTGTCGGCACAGAGGCTGAAGCGGGGCTCGAACCCATGAATCGTGAGATCATGACCTGAGCCGAAGTCGGACGTTTAACCAACTGAGCACCCCAACAATAAATTTATTTTAAAAAAGAAACCCCCATATCCGCTAGCCGTCTCCCTCACCCCGCTCTCCCCTCAGCCCCCGGCAACCACCGATCTACTCTCGGTCTCTATGGATTGGCCTCTTCTGGACATTTCACGTAAACGGCATCTTACAATCTGTGGCCTTCTGTGACCGGCTTCTTTTCGCTGAACGTCATGTCTTCAAGGCTCGTCCACCTTGCAACATGTGTCAGCCTCTCACTCCTTTTTGCGGCAAAGTCACGTGCCATTGGATGTATGTGACACAGTTTGTTGATACACTCATCAGTCGGTGGACATTTGGGTCTTTCCCACTTTTGGGCGATTCTGGGTAACGTTGCTGCGAGCATCCGTGCACAGGTTTCTCCGTCCACACGTCTCCGGTTCTTGTGCGCACTAGGGGTGGAGTCACGGGTCCGGTGACAGCTCCATGTTTCATAATTTGAGGAACTGCCAGACCACCTGCCACAGTGGCTGCACCGTGCACGTTCCCACCAGCAGTGTGCGAGGGCTCCTGCTTCTCCACCTCCTCGTCAACACTTGTTGCCATCCAGTTTTCCTTTGAGCTGTCCTGGTGGGTGTGAACTAGCTTCTCATTGTGGCTTAGATTTGCGTTTTTCTAACGAGGGCTGAAGCCGAGCACCTTTTTGTGTGCCTCTTGGCCGTTCGGACCTCTCTTTGGAGAAATGTCCGTTCAGAGTCTTTGCCCCGTATTTGCTTGTTTGTGAAAACAAAATGACTTCCTGCACAGGAAGCCTGCAGAAAACTTAATAGAAGTGGTTGCTTTTATGAATAGGAGTCACAGAGCTGAGAAGGGAGGAGGAGAGGTGGGGACCAGACTTTTCAGTATAAACCTTTCATATCTTGTGGTTTTGAATCCTGCAAATATACTATGCAAGTGCAGTTTTAGAGAGCAAATGTGGGGCACCTGGGTGGCTCAGTCGGTCCAGTGGCTGACTCTCAGTTTCGGCTCAGGTCATGATCTCCTGGTTCGTGAGTTCGAGCCCCATGTTGGGCTCTGCGCTCACAGTGCTGAGCCTGCTTTGGATCCTCTGTGTCCCTCTCTCTGCCCCTCCCCCACTTGTGCTCGCTCGCTCTCAAAAACAAATAAATGTTAAAAAAAACCTTTTTAACAACAAAAAAAAAAGAATAAGAAAAGAGCTAACATGAGCAAACTGCACCAAGTCATCCAGACCAGCCCTCAGCAGTCCCTGGAAGTGATAGCTGAAGCTTGATTCCAGAAACGCAGTTGGTTCCTGGCTGGTGTGGGTGACTGCGGTCCCCCACCCCGTCCCCGCCAGGTTGTCCTCGTCTGGGTCATTCACTCAGCCAGGAGGGAACTCCCTTGATTCAGATCATTGTCCTGCCACACCCCCTCAGTTAAATCTTATATAAAAACCACCTGGGAGGAAGGCAGTAGGCGTCAGGCCCAGGAGATAGAAACCTGGGCTGTGAGAAGGGGAAGGACAGTATCGTCCACGTGCTGCCCTTGCAGCCTGGCTTCTTGGTCAAGGCAGCCAGGGGGATGGTGGGTATAGTCCCAGCCCTTCTGCCCCGGGGGTCATCAACCAAGCAAGCGTGGCATGGGGAGGGGGGGGAGGTGAACCTCGTGGGCCCAGGGTTCCAGATCCGAGCTCTCCATTGAGACTCTCCTGGTCTCTGGGTGTGAGGTCCTGCCCTGTATCGCCAAATTCCCAGCAGGTGCCCAGGAGATGCGTGTTGAGCAAAGGTGCCTCTTGCAGTGGTATGGGGAGGAGGTGTGGGTCAGAGGAGGACCTGTGGTCTGGGCCAGGACCTACCCTGCGAGAGGCCTGTGGCCTCACCCTCCTCGCCTCATGGGCGTGTCCTGCAGAGAGAGCTCACAGCCAGCAGGGGAGGCAGATGCCGACACAGAGCAGGACAATGTGGGGGACAATGTGGGGGATGTGCCTGAATGGTGGGACCACCATGGAGCTGTGCCGTGAGCTCAAATTTCATCCACTCGCTCATTCAGTGTTTTGTTGAGCATCTACTGTGTCGCGACCACTGGGAATATAGCAGTCAACAAAACAGATAGAAACCTTATCTGCGTGGAGTTGACACAGTAATGGGAGGAGGGGACAGGCCAGACACTAGAATCCATAACTAAAAATACATGAATTTTGTTAAGGTGTACAATTAAGTGGTTTAAATTTTTTTTTTAATGTTTATTCATTTTTGAGAGAGAGACAGAGAGAGAAAGAGTGTGAGCAGAGGAAGGGCAGAGTGAGAGGGAGACAGAGAATCCGAAGTAGGCTCCAGGCTCTGAGCTGACAGCACAGAGCCTGATGTGGAGCTCGAACTCACGAACAGTGAGATCAGACCTGAGCTGAAGTCAGACACTCAACTGACTGAGCCACCCAGGGGCCCCTCAATGGTTTATACCATAATCACTGAGTTGCACGACCATCACCACAATCAATTTTAGAACATCCTCATCACCCCAAACAGAAACCCTGTACCCATGAACTCACTCCTCACCCTCCCCGGGCCCCAAGCTCCTGGCAGTCACTGACCTACTCTGTCCCTATGGATTTACTTATTCTAGACCTTTCATATAAGTAGAAGCATACATGGTCTTCTGTGACTTCTTTCACTAAGCACAATGTTTTCAAGGTTCATCCACATTGTAACAGGTCAGCCCTTCATTTTTTATGGCCACATAATATTCCATCGCATGGACAGGCCATGTTTCTTTATCCATTCACCTGTTGATGGATGTTTGAGTTGTTTCCACTTTGGGGCTAGGGAGAGTTTTGATGATGATAAGCGCTAAGGAGAAAAGGCAAGGATGGGGTCTGGCAGTGTGGACTGGGGAGGGCATACAGCAGGGCCTCACTGAGGATGGGGCCCTGAGCAAAGGCCCAAAGGAGACAAAGATACAAGCAGGTAGTTGGGAGAGGAGCGGCCAGGCCAAGGCAGGGCTGATGTTCAGCAGGTACGTACCTTTGTTAAAATATTAAAATACTTTCATGCCAGTGAGTTGAAGACCATGCCTGAGCCCCTAGAACGTCCCCATGCTGCTGCTGTGCTGTCCAGCCCCACTATTGGCCCCTTCACACATCCCCAGGACTTGCAACAAAGGAGTTAGTACTTAGCAGAGCAGGAGGTGTTTCTGAGTGCTCAGGGTCAGTGCCCTTGTTTTAATATTCCCCTGGGCAAAGTCCACAGCACATGCAAAAGCCCTGGGGCAGGAGAGGGCTGGGCAGGCTGGAGGGAAGAAGAGACCCTACGCTTGGGGCAGAGTGAATGAGGGGGAGAGGGGTGGGAGACAGGTCAGGGGGATCACTCAGGGCCTTGTGGGTCATTGCAAGGACTTCAGCTTTTACCCTGAAAGGGCCAGGAGCCCTGGAGGGTGCTGAGCAGAGCAGTCAACGTGCCTTGCTTACTTTTAGCCCAAGAATACAATCTGGCTGCTCTCTGTAGATAGGCTATTGAGAGCCAACCCGGGGAACAGGGAGGCTTACGGTCATCCGGAGCTCAGAGGGAGGTCGGGACCAGGGTGGCATATGGAGGTGCTGAGTAGCGAGAGCTACTCTGTGTCTCCCTCTCTCTCTGCCCCTCCCCTGTTCATGCTCTGTCTCTCTCTGTCTCAAAAATAAACAAACGTTAAAAAAATTAAAACAAACAACCAAAAACATCCAAGTTAAAAAAAAAATCACCTTAAAGTGAGCCATTACATGGATACTGGTGCAAAGGGCACAGTGTTCATGGTGGCAGAGGGTTGAGATTGGCTCATGGACTCCTTCCTGGAGAGGTAGGTGTTATCACCCCACTTTACAGATGAAGAACTGGAGACTGAGGGAGGTAAAGGGCTTGCCTCCAGGCCTCCTGCGTGCACTTGAGGCTCTTTCTGCACCAAGAGCCTTTTCTCCCATGAGCGGTGAATTTAGGAGCTCTCCGAAATAGCAGGGGAACTTTCCACATGCAAATATTCCATCCGGTCTATTAACTAAAATCGCAGCAAATAAACTATAATCATAAGACCTATTATTAGTGCGGATGCGCAAGTAATTGCCCTGTGCAGACTTAGACTGTGGGAAGAACGTTCGTCTGGGCTGGGATTTTTACCAAACCCACAGAGGTTGTGACATGTGGAAATAATGAGAAGCTGCGGGAACCCATGTTCCCTCGGATCCAGTGGGGATGAGCCAGGTAGTGTGGCTTGAGATCATCCATTTATGTTTTCAGCTGGTGAACATTTATTAGGCACCTACTGTATGCCAGGCAACATCAGTGCACTGGGAGATGCTGTGATGACCAAGACAGGTAGTGACTCTGTCCCTGGGGACCCAACATTCTCTTGATGGCAGACAGATGTTGAAAAAGAAGAAGAAGAAAAAAAACAACTAAACAGATTGATTTAAAATACTCTGGATGAAATAAAATGGGCCCAGGGCAGGGGGTGAGGAACATTTCACCAAGGGTGCTCAGGAAATGCCTCCCAAAAAGGTAATCTCTGAGCTGAGACCTAGAGAGTGAGCCGTGCAGAGATTGGGGGGGGGGGGGGGTGTGGCGGGGAGGGTGTTCTGACAAGGGGAATATCATGTGCAAAGGCTCTAAGGCAGGAACAGGTTGGCATGGAACAGAGCGGGCGAAGGGATGAATGAGCCTGGCAGAGCCGTGATGCCAAGCCAGGCATGTGGATTCTATTCTGAGGATGCTGGTCATCTTTGTGCAACACCTGTCTGGCGCACCCCCTCTTCCTGGCGCACTGCCTACATCCACCCGTCTGGTACCCACGTAGGCCTGTGCGAGGGGCTGGGATGAACCTTTGGGGGGAAAACCAGACTGGAAGGAGCTAGAAGGTGCCCAGCGCCGAGGCAGGGCAGGGAGCTGGATTCAAACGCACATGTGACTCCGAACCTATGTGTTGGGCCCTGCAGAAAACGGTATTTTCCCTTATTATATTCAAGCATGTTGTAGAAATTGTGGAAAACAAAACGAAAAGGGAAATAAAGTTGGCCCGTACCTCCAACACTCAGAGGTGGCAACAATTAATGGTGGCATGTTGGCATGTGTCCTTCCAGTCATTTTTCTGTTTCTTTAAAAAAAATTTTTTAATGTTTACTTTTGAGAGACACAGACAGAGCGTGAACGGTAGAGGGGCAGAGAGAGGGAGACAGAATCCGAAGCAAGCTCCAGGCTCCCAGCTGTCAGCGCAGAGCCTGATGTGGGGCTTGAACCCCCAAACCGTGAGGGATCATGACCTGAGCCGAAGTCAGACTCTTAATGGACTGAGCCACCCAGGCGCCCCTGGGCATTTTTCTAGCTGTGTGTTGCGCTCACATTACAGGGTTCATACTACATATATACTTTGAGAACCTACTTTTTTTTTTAATTTCTTTTTTAGCATTTATTTATTTTTTGAGAGACAGAGAGAGACAGAACATGAGCAGGAGACGGGCAGAGAAAGAGGGAGACACAGAATCCGAAGCAGGCTCCAGGCTCTGAGCGGTCAGCACAGAGCCCCACATGGGGCTGGAATTCCCGAACCGCGAGATCATGACCTGAGCCGAAGTCAGCGCTTAACTGACTGAGCCCCCCAGGTGCCACGAGAACCTACTTTTTGCTTGACTAACAAATGTTAACATCATTGCTTGTAAACATGTCCTTTAAAGGCTGCCTGGTAGCACATGCAAAGCCATGCATTTTTAGGCAGCTCCCAATTTTGGACATTTACCTTAATATTTGTTTGGAGTTTTGGTTTGCTCATTGTTCTCATAAATAATGCTGCGATGAACATCTTTGAACATGAAGCTTGGTGCTCATTTGGGATTCCTTTTTGCTAAGAAGTGCCATTCTTATGTTATCTCAGGTCCTTGGGGAGGCAGGAGCAGGTCCTAACTCACTGTGGCAGGACAGGGCAGATGGCAGATCCCCAGGAAGGACCTGCAGGGGAGGGGCTGCGGAACGCAGCTTGCAGCTGTGGGCAGGGAGCTCGCCAGGCCTCTTCCCACTGCTCCAGTGGCTCCTTCTCCCTCTCCTTTGCTGGCCTTTGCTTCTGCCCATAAATATCCACATGCCCAGGGCTCTGCCCAGGCTTCCCTCTTCAACCCACTCTCTCCCCACCTCTCCCTCCTGGAGCCGGGCCTCCAGCCAGACTCTTATAGCCTCCTGGATGCTTCTCCTGAGCATCCCCGAGGCTCCGTACCCCAGCACATCCAAAAGGGGCCGGGTCGTCTCTCCTTACACCCTGTACCTCTTCTTGGGTCCCCAGGTAGGTAAATGGCACTACCATCCATCCAATGCCCAAGCTAGGAATCTGGGTGTTGACTTTGACCCTGCGTCGCCGTCATACCTCACCCATACGTCTCCCCAACACATTTCTTCTCTCCCATCCCACCCCTTGCTGTATACAGGGCAGAGAGAAGTACCGACTGTCCACCACAGGCCTCCAGACCTGCCGTTCCCTTTCTCCAGAAGCACTGTCCCCCTGCCTCTAACCTCTCCCCCTTGAACCCATACCCCGCAAAGGGATTTATTTAGTTTCATGTCCCTCCTCACCATCCTTCCGAAGAAGCCCAAGCCCTTCAGTAAGTTGACTTTCGCTGTTGTGCTTCTCACCTTCACGCCTTTACACATGCTGTTCCATATGGATGTAATGCCTTTCCATGCACTGTCTGCCTGACAAGCTTCTAGTCATCCTTTTAGACTCAGCTTCAACATCCTGGAAATGGAAACTTCCGTTTTTCCTTCCTATATCCCTTTTCTCAAAGAACTTGCCCCTCCTTCCCTCATATCATATAGTTTTCTGTGTACCCTTCTATTGAAACAATCACTCAATATTAAAATATTCATTCAGAATTATAACTGTTAGAAGGTACACGTATTAGGACTTTTGGTTGCAAGTGACAGAGTGCCCACTTCAAACTGGCCTAAATGAAATGAGATTCTCACATATCCCCAAAGCTTCAGGCATGGCTAGATCCAGAAGTTCCAGTCCTGACCCTGGACCTGTCCCTCTTCTGCTCTGAGTCTAGCTTCCCCCTGCATTGGCTTCCTCCTCAATGGGCCCGATGGAAAGTGCCAGCTCATACCTTTCAGATTTAAGTTTGAATTCAAGTTCAGAGCTTCTCTCTCGTGACAGTGTCAGTGAAGTCTGGGCCTGCCTCTCCTGGGCCCATCTTGAGTGCCATGCCTGTTCTTGGGAGCAGAGTCAGGCCCACCTGAGCCCCAGACACTGAGAGGGATGCAGGGGTGATTTCCAGGAGGGGAGGTAGCTGGGCAGGGAGAGGTGCTGGCTGTCAAGGCCTCAAGATGTGTTCCCTTCCTCCGGGCAGGACACATGGCTTTTTATCTCACCTTGTAGCCCCACTGCCTAGACTGGGCCAGGCCCAAAGCAAGAAGTAGTCAGCATTCTATGGATGAAGATACAAGCGAATAGAGAATTAGTGCTGCTCTGTGGTCATGAAATGCTCATGGCCCTGTGAGCTGGGGGCTGGGCACACTTGCTGGTCCCCAGCCACACACACAGCCCAGCATGACTTCGCAGATTCCCATGAAGACCCAGGAGGAGACCACCCAGCAGACCAGCCTGTGGCAATGACATAAGGTGGCCATAGAGGACTGCTGTCCCCTTCATATGGGCCTGAGGCCTTTCCACTCTGTTTCCGAGGAGCGGTGCCAATCACCAAAAATAGACACAGATAGACACACACACACACACACACACAGGTGGATACACACACACACAGGCACACAGAACCCCGCAGCTGAGGCAAGCAAGACGGATTCCTGGAGAGGAAAGTGAGTCGCCACCCCCACAGTGACCACGGATAGCCCTGTGACCTTCCCCAACACTGCCACACGTATCCCTGGTCTTTTCTGACCCAGCTTACGAGCAGGGCCATCCCCGCTGCCCGCCCCGACGTCTGCCCTGTGCCCACCCTGCCTGGTGTCCCCAGCATCAGCCCGGGGTTTTCCAGCCAGGGACATTCAGACCCCTGAGGCCAAGGGAGGGCTTCAGGTGAGCAATTTTTCTTTCATAACCCTATTTATCTGAGTATTTATTTGTGGTGTAACTAGCCCATCAAGTACACGATTTACCACAGTGACAGGAAGTTTCTCTTTTAAATAAAAACTATTTTTAGATTTAAGAAAACTATTAGTCAAATTCGTCAGGAGGGTGAGAAACGGGAGGTGCTGTGAGGTTGGTTTGGGGTATACCACAGGCTCTCGTTTCAGCTGGGGTGGTGGGGAGGTGTCACGCCCATCTTCTAGCTCCAGTTCCCTGCGAATTTCAGTTCTGTGAACTTTCCAGCAGCCCGGCCAGCTCGAGAACAATAACCAGCCTGGCTGACACTTCTGGGGCAAGGAGGCAGTACCAGGCCCTGGTCTAAGGGCTTTGCCCGTGGTAACTCGTGTAGACCTTGCCTGGAGGCAGAAGGAGATGCCCTGTGAGCCTCCGTGCATAGATGCAGAGGCTGACATTGGGTCACCCGCCCAGAGTCACATGGCTGGTGGCAGAGGTGGCTCCCAGCCT
Source organism: Prionailurus bengalensis (assembly GCF_016509475.1). Taxonomy (NCBI): domain Eukaryota; kingdom Metazoa; phylum Chordata; class Mammalia; order Carnivora; family Felidae; genus Prionailurus; species Prionailurus bengalensis. Next base: position 649,113 of record NW_025091155.1, read on the forward strand.
GGACTACCAGGCTACATTGCCTGCTGAGCAGGTGCAGGTTCTGGGGTGGGGGAGAGTGGAGAAGCAGTATATTAGGAGAGGGAGGGAGCCTACACCCCAGGCACACTCAGACCCATCAGCTCTGGCTTAGGGTCTGGTTGGTCCATCCTACACGGGCCTCAGGGCGCCTGCACTTGACCAGTGGTGCCTCTCGTTCACAGCCACGCCAGCCCTCCATCACTCCGGGGGGCTATGGAAGGCTCACGAGTGGAGGCTCAGAAAGGCAGGGGCTGTTCCCAGCACCCTCTGCTCCTGCTAGTTCTTGCCCTCCAGGTGAGCGGGACACAGAGGCTCAGCCCCTGCAGAAGTGGACACATGGAGCAGCACCCCTCTCCCGCACCCCCTTTCCTGCACCAGCACGGCCCAGATGTAGCAGGAGCTTCTGAAGGCAGCGTCCTCCTGGCCACAGCCCCCTCGCTTCTCATGGGCCTCAGCCAGCTCCGGAGACCAGGGCCGTCCTTGGCAAGCCTGGCACAGCAGTGGGAGGGCAGAGACTGATGCCAGCCCTGTGGGCTTCCAAATCTCCATCGGTCGGGGCTCCAAATGGCCCTGAGAAGCAGCAGCCATTGCATTCTAGCGGCATGTCAGGGACCCCTTCCTACAGCCGTCCAGGGGCCAGGGTCTTGTCTTCTCCCCAAGTACAGGGGACAGGGCACCTTGGTATTTTGGTGCAGTGCAGAGAGGGTGTCTGCCAAGATTCCAGGAGTCCACACGCATTTCCTGAGATATTTGCAGTAGCTGCCTCCTCCCTTCCTCCGCTGCCTGCACGTGAGGAGCAGGGGTGGGATGGGTGGGGGAGGCGGTTTCAGAACCAAATGAGGCCTGTGCACGAGCCTGCCAGGCCCCTCTCAGCAACAAAAGCCCAGCCCACGGCTGTGATCAGAAAAGCCTAGGATTTGGCCACTCAGCAAAGAAGAGTCTGGTTTAGAGATTCCATCAGTCGATGTCCCGAGTGGAATGTTGACTGGGGAAAGAGGATCGCAGAAAGCGACGTGCAGTGTGATTCTGTTTGTGGGAAGTTTAAAAACATGTGCAAGCATCCCTGCCCTTTGTGGGCACCTGTCTGAGTAGGAACGCTGTATAGGAATGATTCACTCTGCAGTGAACTCACTGTGTAAATGTGAGGAGGGAAGGGCTGGGGAGGAGGCAGAAGAGAGGCAGCGACGCGGCTTCCATCAGCTTCGTGATGGTCTGATTCTTGTAGGAGGCCCTGCGGACAACAGAGTTTACTGTCTCTCTCTCTCTCTCTCTCTCTCTCTCTTTTCAATATTTTACTTTTGAGAGAGAGACAGGTAGAGCATGAGCGGGGGAGGGGCATAGAGAGAGGGAGACACAGAATCCCAAGCAGGCTCCAGGCTCTGAGCCATCAGCACAGAGCCCGAAGGGGGCTCGAACTCATGAACCGTGAGATCATGACCTGAGCTGAAGTCAGACGCTTAACCGACTGAGCCACCCAGGTGCCCCACTGTATCTCTCTTTATGACTTTTGGTGTATTTAAAGTTTTAAAACTTTCATAACTTAGTATGATGCCATTTTTTAAGGTCCGTCCATGTAATTCTTCATATTTTCTATAGGCATATAAATGTAGCTAGCTAGAGACTTCGCTAAAGTTCTGGAAGCATGTGCTCCAAACAGAGGACAGCAGTTACCTCTATGGAGGTGGGCAAAGGGAGTGAAATGTAGGGGTGCGGTCAAGGGGACTTCATTGTGTTGAAAGAGAAGAGATTTTCAGATTATTTGTGCAATTAAGGTTCTGTTTCTTTCCAATGTGAAGCTTACGCTAAAAGGGAAAAAAAAATCCAGGATTTGAAGGATTTGTGATTCTGAGCTTTGAAGAGTCAGAATGTTGACAGTTCTGTGTTCCCACGGCTAGAACGGTTGGTGGCTTGAGGACAAGGACTGGAGCTCCACACTGCCCCCGTGGACGAGGTTCAATCCCTGGGACTCCCGGGCTGCCAGCCTGAAAGGTGCTGTGGCCTGGGGATCTGTGGACTGTGTGTTCCAGCCCTTTCTGTCCTGCCTCTTTCCAAATGCCGTTGCGCCTCATTTCGTGCTGGGGACAGATGGGGGCACATGGGCAGCAGGGTGCAGGAGCCAGACATTCCCTGTGTGAATCTGCCTGTCAGCCTGCAGGTTGGAATTTTCCAGTCCAGGAGGGGAGTCCTGGGTGTGGAAGATTTCCCCACCTGCTCTTTGTCAGCCACTTTCTCATTCTAGTCTGGGTTGCTTGCAGGGGGCCACAGACAGGTACAAGGTGTGGCTGTGTGTTTGGGGGGGGGGGTTGTGTGTGCAGGCATTTCCAGAGGGGCCTTGAGAGTGAGTGGCAGCTGCAGCTGTCCAACGCCGATTCCCTGCCGGGCCTTGGGCCTTGGATCCACGAGTTTTGGGGACTCTCTGGTGCCTAACCCTGTGGTGGACACCCACCATCAGAAATCAAAAACAGCCCGGGTGTCCTGTAACACAGCCCAGGTGCCTACGCTCTTGGCATTTGCTTCCGAATGTCATGTCTTTGCCATGTGCCCTATTTCGAAATAACAGCGTAACATACAAGAAACAGACATGCAAGTTTGTTTATAAGGAGAAAATGCCAAAGAGCAGTTAATATGCAGAGGGGTGTCCTGGCCCTCCGGGGAGGCTCCCTGGGGCACTGGGGCAGGAGAGGAAACCCAGGAAAAGGATGCTGGTGCTGGCGCTGCAATCAGGGCCTGCCTGGGCTCTGAGCCTCAGTTTCCTCTTCTGGAAGATGGGGGTGATAAAATAATCCCCATGTGGAGGAGGCTGTGCGGGGAGTTGCTAGGGCCCGGGCTTGGGAGTCACAGAGAGGTGGCTTCGAGTCTGCTCTGCTGCTGTGTAGAGGTGAGACCTCTCTGCGTAGGAGGGGAAATCAACCTACTTGGTACAGTGCCTCTACGAATTCACTGAACATCAGATCAGATCTGAAGCAAAATGGTCCTCCTGAAGCCCTCGTGGCTGTAGCTGTTGCTATGTTTGTATTGTTATTAAAGTCTTGTCCGAAAATAAAAAACAAAAGAACTTGTCCAACTCCAGGAGAGACAGGGGAGAGGGGAGGGGGATCTGTAACATGTTAAGCCCACAGAAATACCAGTTATGTCCATGAGTGCATTATTCTCAGGGAGGGAAGCCCCCTGTGTAGGAAGCTGGGTCATTCAAAGATTTGTTATAGGAGGTGAATCAGGAAGCATCGTGCTGTTCTGATGCCATTTACCAGTCACTCAGATGTTCCGCTCTACCCTGGCCACATAAGGGACATGGAGCCAGAGGAACTGGGTCCCAGTCCCACTTCTGCCACCCAGTGCTGTGCAACTTCAGGCACATCACTCACCCTCTCTGAGCTCCATTTTGTCCACTGTCCAAAGGAAGGAACGAAACTTAAGGATGCAGGATCCCTCCTTCCCCTAACTTCAGTGAGTCTGAGAATCCAGAGAGAGTAGGAAAAAGGGAATGGCCCTCACAGCTGCCCAGGGTGGGTGGGCTTTTCACAGCCATTATCTCATGTGATCTTCCCAAAGAGGAAGATTTGCAGGGGCTTAAGAGCCGGGACTCCAGAGCCAGACTCCCCTGCCATACCACTCACCAGCTGTGTGGCTCTGGGCCAGCTGCTAAACCTCTGGCTTTAGTTTTCTCCCCGGAGAATACGATGATAATCTTATACCTCATTGACGTCGTAAAGATTATAATGGAAATAAGAATTATAGGTGTGTACATATACGAGGTAGATTTTGGATTCCTGATTTACACCCTCACATCCTTGTGGCTCACCACTTGCAGCCACTCTGGCCTCCTCAGTGTTGCTCAAACACACTCCGCTCCTTCCTGCCTCAGGGCCTTGACACTAGCTTTTCCCTCTGCCTGGAATGCTCCTTCCCGGGATCTTCCATTATTCAGCCCACACGTGCCCTCTTAGAGAGGCCTTCCCTGAGCACCCCATCTGATGTAGATGGCTTCCTCCTTCTTTCCTGCTGTCCCCCTCCCTTCTACCTCTTCGGCTTTACTTTTTGTCCTCCTCCTTACCGTGTAAAATTATATATTTGACTGCATGTTGATTTCCTGTTTCCCTCTTAAGAGGTGAACACCATGAGAGCATCGCCTTATTCATCACTGAGCTGCCAGTCCAAAAACAGTAAATGAGTGAGTGAGTGGTGAAGGAATGAATGGGCTCCACAGCTACCGCAGAAATTCTCCCTAGCTCCAGGACATGGCCAGCACACATCATAACAGCTATGCATCTGTGCAGCTACTGTGTGTGACAAGCCCTCCTGGACCCCTGTGACATAGCTATTATGATCCCATTTCACGATAGCATCAGTCGAGGCTCCCAGAAGGGAAGCGGCTTGTCCACAGCCTCGAGGTCCTTAGGGGTCAAAGCCAGCCTTGGAACCGGTGGGCCTGACTCCAGGGCGCCAGCCTGTTGTGCTCCATGGCTTGCACAACTCCGTGCCAAAGGCAGAAAAGCCACCCTGGAAAGCAGCGTCATCGCAGGCTCTGGACAGCGTCGTGCATATTAGCAAGGAGATTTCCAGGTTTCCAGAGCCAGCCAGGAAGGGGCCCCGGCAGGCTGCGGCACCCTCCCGCTGTGCGGGTGCTCTCCGTTGGGCGGGTGGCTTTGCCGCGAGGGCGCCGCCGGGTGGCCGCGCCTGATGCTGCAGTTGTCACGGTCCAGCGCGGCCGCACTATGTTGCTCCTTGGCGCCTAGAAGCGGTGGGGGGGCGGGGGGGAGGCTCGTGAGCGCCCGCCCCTCCTCCGGATGCTGCGAGAGCAAAGCCTGCGCAGATTCCCCCCAGCACCCCCTCCTCCCCGCGCTCAGCCACCCCGGATGTGCGGGAGGGAAAAAACCTGAGGTGGTCCCAGGTACCAGCGAGGCCGACGCCCCCGCCCAACCTGGCGACCATGGTGACTGGACGACTTGGCAGGCTCTTGGGCATGGTGTGAGCCCTGCTGTGCCCGGGGCCCCTCGGAGCCTGCTGCTGTCACACCCCACCCGCTGCTCCCGCCCCAGCGGAGGAGCCTGCCGCCCCCAGGGAATGTGACTCACCCCTCTATTTAATTTTATTCCCTTCCACTTCTGGGCTGAGCATCCTGCTCCTCCTCTAACCACGCGGAACCTTCCCAGCTGGAGAGAGAGGGAAGGGGAAAATTGCCCCCAGACAGGATGGCTTGCAGAAGACGCTACTTGTGAGTATATGTGGCAGGTTTACACCTGAAACTCGGGCCGGAGGCCAGAGGGGCCCCAGCTGAGCTTGGAGCCAGAGTGGGGGCTTGGTGGGGGGAGGGGGGTTGCTGTGCAGGTGTCTTGCAGAGGGAGCTGGCCTCCGGGCAGAGGTTGTCAGCGTCTGTGTCCTGCAGTGGAGGTATTTGTTGGTGGTGAAGACGGGGAAAAGGCTGTTAGTCAGCAGGTCTCCATTGGGCTGTGAAATTCCCTATCGCTGAGGGCAAGTAATCCCCCCAAATCCATATCCAGGGTTTTCAAAGCCACCACTGCCATTTCGGCTTTTGGTATAGCCCTCAGCATGACTATTTGGAAGAAGCCTCTCCTGCCCAGCTCATCCGTGACCGGCAGTTCTGCCGTGCCTGATGGAAGGCTGGCAGGCAGGTCGGGGTGGGGACAGGATGCCGTGTCCTCCACGGACAGGTGAAGTTCTGGCCTGCCATCAAGAGCAGGGGCGTTGGTGTCCTTCTGGGCCACGCAGGTGTTCTGTGGGCTAGCGGCAGACCACTTGTCTGCTGGGCCTACAGCCAGTGGCAGAAGCTGTTAAACTCTGCACGGGGTGGTGACATCACGGGTCCAGGTATTTATGGAAACCAAAGTCCGTGCCTCATTAAGCTAGGCTTCCCGGGGGGGGGGGGGGCATCGGATTAGAACACCAGCTTGCCTCACGGTCTTGGGGCTCTGCACCGTGCATTTCTGGGGCGAGGAACCTTCCGTCTCTGGCCTTGCAGGATCCTTCCTCCAGGGCTCGGAGCTGTAGGGTGGGACACAGCTCCACATCTCCACCTGCCCTAGGCAATTTGCCCCACACTTCAGCTTTCCGGGGCTGTTCAGTGACCTCAGACCTTGTAAGGTTAGAGAACAGAGTTGGAGCCTCTTGGGCTGGGCTCCATCCCCAGGACTAGAAAGGAGAAGCCTGGAGCCTTATTTAGGGGGCCATCTCGGGGGCCACTCCAAGGCCTCACGACCCTATACCGTGACAAGGACCTGTGGAGCTCCCAGTTAAGCAGCACCCCCACCCCTCCGTGGAGGGACAGCTCTCTCGCTAATGGAGCGTGAAGGAAAATAAACATACTTCTTGCCATGCGCCAGCAGGCCCCGACAGGAGCCCTGGGTGGTGGTGAAGGTGGCCTGTGTCTACGGTTTGCTGTGATGTTCATCTGCTTTTTTAGTGGAAAAGCCCACAGGTTGCGGTGCTGATGTGAGCAGGACACCCCAGTGTTCTCTCTCACTCGCTGTGACAAGGCCCTAGCTGTATTTTTGGAAACAAATAGTAAATCCTTCCCTACCATTGCTGCATCCGCCACCGTTGCTGGGAAGAGGGCCCTCCTTGGGCGGCTGTCTTCTTCCTGCCACACCTTTGCCCGGGCCCAGGAGGTGCCCAAGCCTATCTGCTCACGGTCTTGCCAGGGACACAGTTGCCATCCAGTACTTGCCCCAATACCAGTACAGACTGGTTCGGTCCGCCAGGAGCCCTGGAACCTGCAGTTTAAGCTCCTGGCAGTTTCGTCTCCTAGACGAAGCCCACACTGCCCTGCCCAGCTTGCCTGGGAGAGGGGCTGAGCTGGTGCAGAGGGAGGGCCTGTTGGGGGGCTCTGTGCCCCCTGCCTCTCATTTGTGTGGGTCCTTTTATGCTCCTCCGGCTCTCGGGCTCCTACAGCCTGGTACCGTGACATCCAGCACCCAGGTGCTGCCACAAACCTATGGCTACCAGAGGTGGCAAAGAGGCTGGGGAGGGGGCGACTGGAGATGAGCCATTGCCCCATTGTTTTTAGGGAAAGACTTGGGACCCAGAGCAGGCCTGCTTGACAAGGCTGCACAGCAGACACAGAGCCCTGTGTGTTTGCTCCCCGCTTCACCGTGGCCCAGAACCAGGGCTCTCCTAGCACCTGCTGCTCGACCCTTGTTCCCAGCGCTTTTGATGCGGTAGGGGGGATGGGGATGGGGAGCGGCGTGTCTCTGGCTGTTTAACTCTCAGGGCAGCTGGAAACCCAAGCATGGGAGCGTCTGGCCGACATACTGTTGTACCATTTAGCTTCAGAGCCCTTTCCGCCCAGTTGCCCTGCTGGTTCTCACCAACTGTTCTAGAATGGGGGTGTTGTTGATCTCATCTTACAGAAGAGGAAACTGAGGCTCAGGGAGGGTAGGAGCGTGGCCGAGGTCACGTGGCTGTTTCCTGCTGTATCCTCGACAGTGGGGTCCCTCCCCTGGTATGTCACGTGCCAGACTCGACCGACTCGCTCCGGGGTCCCCATGCGTGGCAGGATCAGGGTGCCCCGTGGCTTAGAGGAGCTCCTCCAGGTGGCCATCCTCTGTGTCCCCTGGAGCAGACCCTAAGAGAGTGCTATGACATTTGGGCTCTGTCCGAGGGTGAGTACCCGCCGGGGGGGGGGCGGCGCTCAGTCACTTACAGCAGTGGCAGGGTGAACAAGATAAAGGACGGCAATATGACACGAGCGGGAGATTTATTAATGCAATGGGGGGAAATCGCGAGGCCTCCAGAATCAGCTCCTTAATCAAATTTGCTAACAACTGAGATCATTACCATACTGACGGCTTAATTAATGGTGTCTTAATTAAGGTGAGCCCCTTTCAGACTGTAACTACACTTAACAGGGTAACCACCGTCTTACGGGCACGTCACATCCTGCTGCTTGAACACGGAAAGCTGGGGCTACAGGGAGTTCGCACTGAGTGTGAAATTCACAGCTTCTGGGGGGTTGGGGGCTGAAGTGGGGCGCCTCCTGCTCATTCGTTCATTCACTCTGGCTGGAACTTCCGTGGCCCCTCACCTGACATTCCTCTATTCCTTCTCTGCCCAGCGCTGTCTCCATCTGCCCGCTCCCGTTGGTTGATTGGTTCACCTGCTAGAATGTACCAGTGCAGAGGTTGATTGGTTCACCTGCTAGAATGTACCAGTGCAGAGAGGTTGACAGTGTGTTAGCTGCTGCTACCCTAGCATCTAGAAAAGCCTGGAGCCTGTTTCTGATTCTGTGTCTCCCTCTCTCTCTGCCCCTCCCCCGTTCATGCTCTGTCTCTCTCTGTCCCAAAAATAAATAAACGTTAGAAAAGCACAGGCATATAGTAACTGCTCAGTAAATCTCTGTTGAATGAATGAATTATGGATCTGCAGTGGGCACTGCCCTAAACAGTGGGGCACCTTGCTGAGTAATAGATAGTTTCTGCCTCCTGGGAGCCTGAAGGCCGGTGGGCGAGACAGACATGAACAGACACTCTCAATACACAGGGCCAAGGGCCGGGACAGGAAGATGACCCGGCGATGGGGAGGGTCACTGCATCCTACAGCAGGCATGTAGTGTGAATGGGAATTTTCCAGGTGGTCAAGGAGGGAAGAACACTCCCGGTACACAAATGTTAGGCCACAATCGCAAGAATTTTGCAGGCATAAGCTCATTTGACCTTCACAGTGACCCTGGGAGGTGGGGCTCTTATTATCCCTATTGTGCTCACAATGCCACTGAGTTATCAAATAACTTGTCCCAGGTGGCACCCGGTGAGGGGGTAGCACAGGGCTTGAGGCTGCACAGCCAGCCCCTAAAGCCCAGCTCCGGTGCTGTGCGTATCCTAAAGGCTTTTACTGAAAGCAGCTACGTCTGGTCCGAGCCCCGAGCGTGAGGGAAAAGACAGAGACGACACTGAAAATGTGGGCAGGACCCAAGGCAGAAGTCACCTGGAGTGCCAGGAGTAGACTCTCTCTGCAGGTAGTGGCCGGGAGGGAGCCATGGAGGGTCCTGATCAGGGGTGGTGGCCATGGTTACATGGCTGGACTGTGGGGGGAGTTGGAGGGGAGGCCAGACAGGGCTCTCATTTGTCCTTTTCCCATGCCCGTAGTAGGGCACATGTGTCCCCAGAGACTAGTGACATCCTAGGGCCTCGGACCTCCACACCCCATTTGGACAGCCAGGAAAACTGCTGGCGAGGCAGAGGCTGGCTAAGCAGGGGTGCAGCTTGCTCCCTGCAGGTCTGCTAATGGCAGGGGCTGGGAGCCAGGATGCTCCTGAGAATGGCCCTGGATCATGGTCTAACCCCGGTTCTGTTGTGGTCAACAGGGGCCCAGGAGGCATTGTTGTTGGGTGCCGACTGAGCACCCACCAGGCTTATCTGAGGCCGCCACTTTCCCTTGCGTGTCTCACCCCACCTGCACTCTGGCTCCTGTTGTCTCTGTGCCACCTCACCCCTGCCCCTAGGTCTCTGAGGCCCTCCCAGGGTCTTCTAGAACAAGAGAAGGACATTCCACTCCAGCTCTGGCCCTGCCTGGCTCTGTGATCCTGGGCAGGCCTCTCGCCCTCTCTCTGGGCCTGTGTTGTCACCCGGAAGCAGAGCGGCAGGGTCAGCTCTTGCCGGGTGCCGGGCCGCACGGGTGGCTGGGAGGAGAGGGGCCGGTGGCTCCAAGAAGGGGAAGCTGCATTCAGACACCCTGAATCTTCCGCACACACCCGAGTCTGCCTGTCATACGTGGTCACCGTGGGGTCATCGTCCACGCGCCAATTCATTCATCCGACCCGGTCTGTGTGCCATCCCTGGCGGGGCGCTCGCAGCAAACAGCTGCGGTCCGGAGCGGCGGTGAACAAGGCCGCAGGGGCCCAAGCCCTGGAGAGACGGAGGGAAGAAAAGGGGACGGGCGCCGCGGAGCAGTGGGGTGGCCCTGCTCGCACACTCCCCGTCTCTGGTTCCAGGGCCCCTACCGCCTCCCGCTCCTCCTGTCCTGCGCTGACCCCGCTGCACCCCACCCCTGCCCAGGCTCTTGGGAGACAGAGTTCACGCCTCCACATTCTGGCCCCTTCTGGCTCCTCTTCCAGGGATACCCTTTCCACCCCTCACCTCAGGCCCCAACATCCAGCTCGTGCCTCTTTCTGGACTCCCCAGGCAAATGGGTCCCCTCGCTGGGCTCCTGGATCCCCGGGCCTCCCCTGTGCCACACTACAGGGCCCTCTGTTGTCACCGACTACCCGCTTCCCTGTCTCCCCCACCAGACTCAGGGCGTCCCTTGCAGGCAGGGCCCCACTTTGTTTCTCGGCAGCCCTGCAGGCCCTGGCCTGGCAAGGCACCGACAACCTTCTTCTTAAAGTTGTGGTAAAATACACGCATAGCATAAAATTTACCATTTTAACCATTTGTAAGGGTGCAT